>NW_026576941.1:50000-60016 GCF_028641065.1 Leucoraja erinaceus
ATCAACGATTACACGCGGAACCTTGTGAAAGGCCTTCCTAAAATCCATGCTGGTAACATCCACAATTTGGTCATCGAGCCATTCCAAATCATCTCCATCACATTTGAGAGACACTATTTTCCACGCTCATTGCCTAATTAGTCTGTGCGCCTAAATACTGGCAGATACGTTCCCTAAGATTCTCCTCCAATATCGTTCCACTCACGGGTCTGTAATTCCATGGCTTGTCTTTGATACACGTGCTGTCGTTGCTACCAATCTTAAACAACGGTATAACATTACCCACGGTGCCGCTTAAGACAGGCTAGATGCAGGAAGATTGTTCCCGATGTTGGGGAAAGTCCAGGACAAGGGGTCACAGCTTAAGGATAAGGGGGAAATCCTTTAAACCGAGATGAGAAGAACTTTTTTCACACAGAGAGTGGTGAATCTCTGGAACTCTCTGCCACAGAGGGTAGTTGAGGCCAGTTCATTGGCTATATTTAAGAGGGAGTTAGATGTGGCCCTTGTGGCTAAGGGGATCAGAGGGTATATGGAGAGAAGGCAGGTACGGGATACTGAGTGGAATGATCAGCCATGATCATATTGAATGGCGGTGCAGGCTCGAAGTGCCGAATGGCCTACTCCTGCACCTATTTTCTATGTTTCTATGTTTCTATGTTATCTGCGTTTTATTGCACCAGAGAAACATATAGACGACCAATTCTACAGGTCTTACAAGGAACAAAGATATTGACTCATATATTCAATGACAACTCAATGACAATTCATGGCCAGTGCTGATATCAGCGGGCGATGCTCGCCTCTTGCAATACTGGTTCTTGGAGCGCAGGGGGATACGGGATGACCTTATAGAGATGCATAACATCATGAACGGACCAGATCGGGTAGATGCACATAGTCTCTTGCCCTGAGGACCAGAGGGCATATTGCATGTTTCAGGGGAAGTGGGAAACATTAATAGGAATCTGAGGGGTAATCTTTTCACACAGAAGGTGGTGGGTGTATGGAACAAGCAGCCAGTGGAGGAAGTTGAAACAGGGAATATCCCAACATTTATGATAGGTACAGGTATACAGGTACATGGATAGAACAGGTTTGGAGTGATATTGACCAAATAGGGCAGGTGGGACTACTGTAACTGGGACACAATGGCCGGTGTGAGAAAGCTGGGCCGAAGGGCCTGTGTTCACGCTGCATCACCCACTCTATAACTCCAGAGAGAGAAGAGGAGATGGAGAAAGAAACGTAAAGGAGGAAAAACGGGTAAATGCGTGACACGCGATGGAAGATGAGTGTAGGCAGGAAAGAAGCGGATTAGGTTGACGAGATTGATGGGAGATGGTGTGAGAAATGCGTGCACACCATCGGTGGGACCTCCGGTAAGAGAAGTGAAGAGGGTATTCCAATTCCAATTAACCGTTCTCTCTTCCGTGTATTTGCTCGCGATGGCACTTTCTGCGATTCCAGGCGCCCCGATGCAAAGCCAGCCGTTCCTAGCGGCTTCATCGACAATTATGACAATTGAGTTGCCCTGGTGCACTTCAACTTTATCGAGATGCACCGCTTTTTTTCACTCCCTTAATTGTATTCCCGTTTGCACCGTAGGGTCCCTGGAGACGATTTAGCAGCGTTGCGTTAGACGCTATTTACGCAATCTCAATAAACAGATGTTTCCCGCTAGGACGACCACCGTTTCCGATTACACCAGCTAATCTAATTGTTGCATTCTCCGAAGTTGCTGCCAAGTCTCTTGAGTCTTCAGTTCCACCCGGACCTACATACATAAGGAGGCGTTCTTGCACGCTGTTCCATTCAGTTACGGGGCTGTCTCCATCCCCACCTGAGTATTCGCTACAAGGATGAGAGACCTGGTGTTTCTGTTGGTCCAAGATATAGAAACATAGAAACATAGAAATTAGGTGCAGGAGTAGACCATTCGGCCCTTCGAGCCTGCACCGCCATTCAATATGATCATGGCTGATCATCTAACTCAGTATCCCGTACTTGCCTTCTCTCCATACCCTCTTATCCCCTTAGCCACAAGGGCCACATCTAACTCCCTCTTAAATATAGCCAATGGACTGGCATCAACTACCCTCTGTGGCAGAGAGTTCCAGAGATTCACCACTCTCTGTGTGGAAAAAAAGTTCTTCTCATCTCGGTTTTAAAGGATTTCCCCCTTATCCTTAAGCTGTGTCCCCTTGTCTTGGACTTCCCCAACATCGGGAACAATCTTCCTGCATCTAACCTGTTAAGAATTTTGTAAGTTTCTATAAGATCCCCTCTCAATCTCCTAAATTCTGGAGCGTATAAACCAAGTCTATCCAGTCTTTCTTCATAAGACAGTCCTGACATCCCAGGAATCAGTCCGGTGAACCTTCTCTGCACTCCCTCTATGGCAATAATGTCCTTCCTCAGATTTGGAGACCAAAACTGTACGCAATACTCCGGGTGTGGTCTCACCAAGACCCTGTACAACTGCAGTAGAACCTCCCTGCTCCTATACTCAAATCCTTTTGCTATGAAAGCCAACATACCTTTCGCTTTCTTTACTGCCTGCTGCACCTGCATGCCTACCTTCAATGACTGGTGTACCATGACACCCAGGCCTCGCTGCATCTCCCCCTTTCCCAATCGGCCACCATTTAGATAATAGTCTGCTTTCCCGTTTTTGCCACCAAAATGGATAACCTCACATTTATCCACATTATACTGCATCTGCCAAACATTTGCCCACTCACCCAGCTTATCCAAGTCACCTTGCCGTCTCCTAGCATCCTCCTCACAGCTAACACTGCCCCCCAATATGTTCTACCATTCACTGGCACTTGGCGAGGTGACGGGTAAGTGAGTGGACGGGAGAGTCGTCCGGTGCGCAAACGCGGGTGTGACCTTTCGGAGGGGTCTGGATTTGCCAGGAGTATCGCGACTGTGTTTCGGTCTAGGCGTTTGTGTTTTGAAACGCAGTAACGTGCGGGTTCAATCTATTCCCTTGTTACAGAGAATTACCATGGGAAACAAGGATATGGCGGACCAATTGAATAACTACTTTGGTTCCGTCTTCACTAAGGAACAGATAAATAATTTGCCGGAAATAGCAGGGGACCGCGGGTCAAAGGAGTTGGAGGAATTGAGTGAAATCCAGGTTAGCCGGATAGTGGCGTTAGGTAAATTGAATGGAATAAAGGCCGATCAATTCCCAGGGCCAGATAGGCTGCATCCCAGAGTACTTAAGGAAGTAGCTCCAGAAATAGTGGATGCATTAGTAATAATCTTTCAAAACTCTTTAGATTCTGGAGTAGTTCCTGAGGATTGGCGGGTAGCAAACGTAACCCCACTTTTTAAGAAGGGAGGGAGAGAGAAAACTGGGAATTACAGACCAGTTAGTCTAACATCGGTAGTGGGGAAACTGCTATAGTCAGTTATTATCGATGGGATAGCAGCACATTTGGAAAGTGGTGAAATCATTGGACAAAGTCAGCATGGATTTACGAAAGGTAAATCATGCCTGAGGAATCTTATATAATTTTTCGAGGATGTAACTAGTTGCGTGGGTAGAGGAGAACCAGTGGATGTGGTGTATCTGGACTTCCAGAAGGCTTTTGACAAGGTCCCACATAAGAGATTAGTATACAAACTTAAAGCACACGGCATTGGGGGTTCAGTATTGATGTGGATAGAGAACTGGCTGGCAAACAGGAAGCAAAGAGGAGGAGTAAACGGGTCCTTTTCACAATGGCGGGCAGTGACTAGTGGGGTACCGCAAGGCTCGGTGCTGGGACCCCAGCTATTTACAATATATATCAATGATCTGGATGAGGGAATTGAAGGCAATATCTCCAGGTTTGCGGATGATAATAAGCTGGGGGTGGTAGTGTTAGCTGTGAGGAGGATGCTAGGAGACTGCAAGGTGACTTGGATAGGCTGGGTGAGTGGGCAAATGTTTGGCAGATGCAGTATAATGTGGATAAATGTGAGGTTATCCATTTTAGTGGCAAAAACAGGAAAGCAGACTACCATCTAAATGGTGGCCGATTAGGAAAAGGGGAGATGCAGCGAGATCTGGGTGTCATGGTACACCAGTCGTTGAACGTAGGCATGCAGGTGCAGCAGGCAGTGAAGAAATCGAATGGTATGTTAGCTTTCATAACAAAATGATTTGAGTATAGGAGCAGGGAGGTTCTACTGCAGTTGTACAGGGTCTTGGTGAGACCACACCTGGAGTATTGCGTACAGTTTTCGTCTCCAAATCTGAGGAAGGACATTATTGCCATATAGGGGGTGCAGAGAAGGTTCACCAGACCGATTCCTTGGATGTCTGACTGTCTTATGAAGAAAGACTGGATAGACTTGATTTATACTATCTAGAATTTAGAAGATTGAGAGGGGATCTTGTAGAAACTTACAACATTCTTAAGGGGTTGGACAGGCTAGATGCAGGAAGATTGTTCCCGATGTTGGGGAAGTCCAGGACAAGGGGTCACAGCTTAAGGATAAGGGGGAAATCCTTTAAAAACCCGAGATGAGAAGAACCCTTTTTTCACACAGAGAGTGGTGAATCTCTGGAACTCTCTGCCACAGAGGGTAGTTGAAACCAGTTCATTGGCTATATTTAAGAGTGAGTTAGATGTGGCCCTTGTGGCTAAGGGGATCATAGGGTATGGAGAGAAGGCAGGTACGGGATACTGAGTTGGATGATCAGCCATGATCATATTGAATGGCGGTGCAGGCTCGAAGGGCCGAATGGCCTACTCCTGCAACTAATTTCTATGTTTCTATGTGTCTATGCCCTTCCGTTCCCTGGAGAAGTGAAATCCGCGACTTAACAGGTAGAGTTTTGTTTGGCAAAGAGTTAAAATCGGCTTCGGAATAGGTGCCCACAGTACGAGGCGAAACCAGGATAACATAGAAACAGTGCACAGTAGACAGAAATACCCTGCAGTAACTCAGCGGGTCAGGCAGCATCTTTGGAGAAAAGGAATAGGCGATGTTTTAGGTCGCGATCCTTCTTCAGACGGGTCGGCATGGACTCGCTGGATCGATGGACCAGTTTCCTCTCTGTATCTTAAACCAAGATAAGCTTTTGTTATTGGCATACTATGTCGGGCTCTTTAGTGTGCATAAGGGTTAGTCAACTCAAGTCAACTCAAGCCAAGTCAAGTTTATTTGTCACATACACATACGAGATGTGCAGTGAAATGAAAGTGGCAATGCTCGCGGACTTTTGTGCAAAAGACAAACAACTAAACAAACTATAAACACAATCATAACACACATATTCTTTTACATAATAAATAATGGAAGGAAAATCGTTCAGTAGAGTTAGTCCCTGGTGAGATAGGCGTTTACAGTCCGAATGGCCTATGGGAAGAAACTCCTTCTCAGCCTCTCCGTTGAACGTGAAAGAGTGGCTTGTAGACTGAATAAATGACTTATACACTTGTGTTTAACTGAGATGGATAATCACGTTCAGGTCAAGTGGAGTTCATTGTCAAATGCGCGCGCACGGTGAATTTCGATTTATAAAGGCCAGCACACCGAACGCGTTCTTTACCACCCTATCTACATGAGATTCCACCTTCAGGGAATTATGTACAGTTATTCCTAGATCCCTCTGTTCAACTGCATTCCTCAATTCGCTACCATTTACCATGTACGTCCTATTTTGATTTGTCCAAGATGTAGCACCTCCAACATATCAGCATTAAACTCCATCTGCCATCCTTCAGCCCACTCTTCCAAATGGCCTAAATCTGTCCTCTCTGTAGACTTTGAAAATCTACTTCATTATCCACAACTCCACCTATCTTAGTATCATCTGCATACTTACTAATCCAATTTACCACCCCATCATCCAGATTATTGAAGTATGTGACACATAACAGTGGACCCAACACAGATACTCGAGGCACCCCACTAGTCACCGGCCTCCAACCTGACAAACAGCCATCCACCATTACTCTCTGGCATCTCCCATTCAGCCACTGTTGAACCCATCTTGCTACCCCTGCATTAATACCCAACAATTGAACCTTCTTAGCCAACCTTCCATGTGGAACCTTGTCAAAGGCCTTACTGAACTCCATATATACAACATCCACTGCTTTACCCTCATCAATTTCCCTAGTAACCTCCTCAGAAAATTCAAAAAGATGTCAAACATGACCTTCCAGGCCCAAATCAATGTTCACTATTCCTAATCAGACCCTGTTTATCCAGATGCTTATATATATATATATTATCTCTAAGTATCCTTTCCATTAATTTGCCCACGACGGACGTCAAACCATAATTGCTAGGTTTACTCTTAGAACCCTTTTAAACAAGGCAACAACATGCGCAGTACGCCAATCCTCCGGCACCATTCCCATTTCTAATAACATTTGAAATATTTCTGTCATAGCCGCTGTTATTTCTACAGTAACTTCTCTCGACTGACGGGAGATTCAGAGGGAAGTCTTCTGTGCAATATGTCCCCCATAGCTAGGTAATTGGAAGTGAGAAAAGCATTAAGACGTCTGAAGATGTGCTGGAGGGATGGAAGTGGAAGAAATTCGGAAGCAAGCTCGCTCTAAAGCACTGGGACCAGTGAAATATTACAACTGGAA
The DNA here is from genome assembly GCF_028641065.1 of Leucoraja erinaceus. NCBI lineage: Eukaryota > Metazoa > Chordata > Chondrichthyes > Rajiformes > Rajidae > Leucoraja > Leucoraja erinaceus. The sequence goes on from NW_026576941.1 coordinate 56,612, forward strand.
CTGGAAGGTAAGATCGAACGTCCAGAATTATTTTTTAAAAAAATATCCTACAGGGACTTTAATTTAATGTCAACCTCTTATAATGAGATATGAGATCATGTTGATAATGTATACGGTTGGCAGGTACACACACGCACACACACACACACACACACACACACACACACACACACACACACACACACACACACACACACACACACACACACACACACACACACACACACACACACACACACACACACACACACACACACACACACACACACACACACACACACACACACACACACACACACACACACACATCCTATACTTACAGAACCAACTGCAACGCTAAATGCCGGTATTTTAGGTTAAAGGTAGTAGCCCTCATTTACAAGGCACCATGGGGTTGGGGGGTGGGGGGGACTCGAACATAAATATAGGCTCATTGTAACAAAATGATTACTCGTCGAGTAAATATTACAGCACGGAATCCCGCTCCTCATAGAGTAATATACAGACCTATTATTGATCACAAGAGGGCGCTGTTACTTTTTCTAAATAATTTTCAAACTATCTTAATTAATTAGTGTGTAATGTTTGACACGGCCGAACCTTCTTAATGACATTTTCTCTTAATATGTGCAACATTTCAGGTAGATACCAGATATGTGTCATGAATGTTAAAATCTAGACGCATTTCCTATGTTCGACCCACGGCCTATGACTGGGGGCCTGTCATTACGGAGTTCGCACGTTCTCGCCGTCACTTAGGTGGGTTTCCTTCGGATGTTTTGATTTCAACCCACACTCCAATGACGTACAGGCTTGCAGGTTCATCGACTGTAGTAAAACATTGTGAGTTGTCCGGAGTGTGCATAGGGTGCTGCTGGCGTGCGGGGATCTTCGTCACGGACTCAGTGGAACGAAGGGCAGTTTTCCGCGCCGTATCCCTAAACTAAACTAGCCAACCCTGGTGGAACATGAGATGCTGTTCGTTGCTTTGGATCTCAGCCTGGGAGTGAGGAATTCCAGGGACGGGAAGGTCGATGTGGGAATGGGAAATGGAGTTGAATTTCGCAGAACCTCAAGTAAGAGCCCAGGTTTTTCTTTCTTTGGGTTAGACACAGCACGCAAACAGGGTCCACGGCCTTCCGAGTCTGCACCGACCTGCAATTCCCGCAAACTGACACTATTCTACCCGCACGAGGGATAATTTACAATTATACCTATTAATCTACAAAGCAGTCCGTCTTTGGCGTCTGGGAGGAAACAGAAGATCTCGGTGAAAAACCACGTGGCAACTGCGAGAATGTACAAACTCCGTGTAGACAGCGCCTGTACTCCGGTCTCTGGTGGGGGAAGAAATCTAGAAGTGATGCGAGGCAGGGCAACGTGTGGCAATTAATAGGAGAACATAGAAGCATAGAAATTAGGTGCAGGAGTAGGCCATTCGGCCCTTCGAGCCTGTACCGCCATTCAATATGATCATGGCTGATCATCCAACTCAGTATCCCGTACCTGCCTTCTCTCCATACCCTCTGATCCACTTAGCCACAAGGGCCACATCTAACTCCCTCTTAAATTTAGCCAATGAACTGTGGCCTCGACTACCCTCTGCGGCAGAGAGTTCCAGAGATTCACCACTCTCTGTGTGAAAAAAAGTTCTTCTCATCTCGGTTTTAAAGGATTTCCCCCTTATCCTTAAGCTGTGACCCCTTGTCCTGGACTTCCCCAACATCGGGAGCAATCTTCCTGCATCTAGCCTGTCCAACCCCTTAAGAATTTTGTAAGTTTCTATAAGATCCCCTCTCAATCTCCTAAATTCTAGAGAGTATAACCCAAGTCTATCCAGTCTTTCTTCATAAGACAGTCCTGACATCCCAGGAATCAGTCTGGTGAACCTTCTCTGCACTCCCTCTATGGCAATAATGTCCTTCCTCAGATTTGGAGACCAAAACTGTACGCAATACTCCAGGTGTGGTCTCACCAAGACCCTGTACAACTGCAGTAGAACCTCCCTGCTCCTATACTCAAATCCTTTTGCTATGAAAACTAACATACCATTCGCTTTCTTCACTGCCTGCTGCACCTGCGTGCCTACTTTCAATGACTGGTGTACCATGACACCCAGGTCTCGCTGCATCTCCCCTTTTTTTCTAGTCGGCCACCAGGTAAGGGAGGAGGGTTGTTGATAGGTAGATCGTTTGACAAAGGCCAGAGATTAAAACAATGCTGTGAAGAATAAGGATTGTCGATGTGCAAATTGTGAAGACAGATAAAGGAATCTAGTTTAGATCAGTTGAGAGATGCAGCGTGGATGCAGTCTTCCACCCAGCGAGTCCGCACCGAGCAGCGATCTCCACACACTCACACTGTCCCACACACAGAGTGGGGGCAATTTACCATGCCCAGTTACCTACAGACCTGTCCGTCTTTGGAGTGTGGATGGAAACCAGAGCTCCCCGGAGAAAGCACACGCTGGTCACACGTGCAAACTCCGAACAAAAAGCACCCGCAGTCAGGATTGAACCACGGTCTCTGGCGCTGTGCCACCAGACGTTTCAGAGGTCCTGAAGAGGAGGCCTCAATTTGAGAACAGAACTGGCTGAGATGGGGCACTGGGAGAAATGGATGATGTCACTGGAGACGGGTAGGATGAAGAGTGTCAGAGCAGGCATATAGGCCCTTAGTCCCAACATATCCAAGCCGAACAAGATGTCCCACTAATTATTCCCATTCGCCAGTGTTTGGTCCATATCCCTCCAAGCCTGTCCTATCCATGAACCTGTCCAAATGTAAATTAATTGCTGGTAATCTACATAGAAACATAGAAATAGAGAAAACAGTCGCAGGTGGAGGCCATTCGGCCCTTCGAGCCAGCACCGCCATTCATTGTGATCATGGCTGATCGTCCCCTATAAATAACCCCTGCTTGCCCTCCCCATATCCCTTGACTCCACTAGCCCCGAGAGATCTATCTATCCCTCTCTTAAATCCATCCAGTGACTTGGCCTCCACTGCCCTCTGTGGCAAGGTATTCCATAAATTCACAACTCTCTAGGTGAAAACGTTTTTCTCACCTCAGTCTTAAATGAACTCCCCTTTATTCTAAGAATGTGGCCCCTGGTTCTGGACTCGCCCCACATAGGGAACGTTTTTGCTGCATCTAGTTTGTCCAGTCCTTTCATAATTTTATATGTTTCTATAAGATTCCCCCTCATCTTTCTAAACTCCAGTGAATACAAGCCTAGTCTTTTCAATATTTCAATATTTCCTCATATGACAGTCCCGCCATCCCAGGGATCAATCTCGTGAACCTACGCTTTGCACTGCGTCAATCACAAGGATTGAGTATTGATCAATCACAAGGAATCACATGCCGCAACTGCTTCCCTTGCTTTTCTTTAGACTTTAACG
>NW_026576942.1:7500-12500 GCF_028641065.1 Leucoraja erinaceus
GCTGCAGCAGTGAAAAGTTCAGAGTGTTCCTGTCTTGCAACTTTGTTTTGAAGTGTGTTGGAAGCTGATAGGAAGGAGCAGCCGTCAACGAATCAAAAGGCAGAAAGGGAACCGGACAGCAGGCGGACGTATGGCAGACGGCAGCCACAGAGTTTTATATAATAATAGATAGATAGATAGATAGAAGATAGATACATAGAAGATAGATAGATAGATAGATAGATAGATAGATAGATAGAAGATAGATAGATAGATAGATAGATAGATAGATAGATAGATAGATAGATAGAAGATAGATAGATAGATAGATAGATAGATAGATAGATAGATAGATAGATAGATAGATAGATAGATAGATAGATAGATAGATAGATAGATACATAGAAGATAGATAGATAGATAGATAGATAGATAGATAGATAGATAGATAGATAGATGATAGATAGATAGATAGATAGATAGAAGATAGATAGATAGATAGATAGATAGATAGATAGATAGATAGATAGATAGAAAGAAGATAGATAGAAAGAAGATAGAAGATAGATAGATAGATAGATAGATAGATAGATAGATAGATAGATAGATAGATAGATAGATAGATAGATAGATAGATAGATAGATAGATAGATAGATAGATAGATAGATAGATAGATAGATAGATAGATGGGCCAAACGCAGGCAGGTGGGACTAATGCAGATGGGACATGTCGGTCAGTGTGGACAAGTTGGGTCGAAGGGCCTGTGATATCACTCTATGATACAGTGGAGAATGTTGTTATCAGTATTTATCGCGTAGCAGTTCCAGAGACAAAGTCCAATGTCCGCAGATTGGAGAATTGGACTGTACCTGGGCTGACGGAGGGACCGTTCAGAATTCTGATAACCCTTTCCTTGCCGAATAATCGTCGACTTTGTACAGTCTTAGTTTTCGAAGCGCTGGGCGGAAATAGGCCCTTCGGCCCGCAGCGACTAGCGACCCCTGCATACCGACACACACACAGCGCCTTTACCACCTCAGGCAATTGAGGAAATTCAGAGTGTCTCTGAGGATCCTCCAGTGCTTCTACGCAGCGGCGGTGGAAAGCATCTTGTCCGGGAACATTATCATCTGGTTTGGGAATTGCTCTGCCAAGGACAAGAAGGCTCTGCAGAGAGTAGTGCGTTCGGCCGAACGCACTATGGGAACTTCACTCGCCCCCCCTGCAGGAACTATACAACAGGAGGTGCAACTCCAGAGCCAACAATATCATGAGAGACCCCTTCCACCCCTGCAACGGACTGTTCCAGCTGCTACGGTCAGGCAAACGCCTCCGTTGCCACGCGGTGAGAACGGAGAGGTTGAGAAGGAGTTTCTTCCCAGAGGCAATTCGGACTGTAAACGCCTATCTCACCAGGGACTAACTCTACTGAACGTTTTTCCTTCCATTATTTATTATGTAAAAGAATATGTGTGTTATGATTGTGTTTATAATTTGTTTGGTTGTTTTGTTGTTTGTCTTTTGCACAAAAGTCCGTGAGCATTGCCACTTTCATTTCACTGCACATCTCGTATGTGTATGTGACAAATAAACTTGACTTGACTTGACTTGACTTGACACACAGTGGGGATCATTGACAATTTATACCGAAGCCAATTAACCTACAAACCTGCGCGCCTCTAGGGCGTGGGAGCAAACCGGAGATCTCGGTGAAAACCCACGCTGGTCACGGGGAGAACGAGCAAACTCCGCACAGACAGCAACCGCGGTCGGGATCGAAACCCGGGCCTCCGGGGCTGCCCTTACACACGACAATCAAACTCTCTTCACTCGACTCACGAGTGGAATGTCCCTTCAACAAACGCCGAGCGGTCGGGCTGGAAATCGACAATAGACAATAGGTGCAGGAGTAGAGGCCATTCGGCCCTTCGAGCCAGCACCAGCACCAGCACCGCCATTCAATGTGATCACGGCTGATCATCCCCAATCAGTACCCCGTTCCTGCCTTCTCCCCTGACTCCACTATCTTCAAGAGCCCTATCTAGCTCTCTCTTGAAAGTATCCAGAGAACCGGCCTCTGAGGCAGAGAATTCCACAGACTCACAACTCTCTGTGAGAAAAAGTGTTTCCTCGTCTCCGTTCTAAATGGCCGACCCCTTATTCTTAAACTGTGTGTGTGTGTGTGTGTGTGGCCCCTGGTTCTGGACTCCCCCAACATCGGGAACATGTTTCCTGCCTCTAGCGTGTCCAAACCCTTAACAATCTAATATTTTTCAATAAGATCTTTCTAAATTCCAGAGTATACAAGCCTTTTTCAATATTCAATCTTATATGTTTCAATGAGATGCCCCCTCATCCTTCTAAACTCCACAGAGTGTACAAGCCCACAGCCGCTCCACATTCTCTCAGCATATGACAGTCCCACCATCCCGGGAATTAACCTTGTAAACCTACGCTGGGCTCCCTCAATAGCAAGAATGTCCTTCCTCAAATTAGGGGACCAAACCTGCACACAATACTCCAGGTGTGGTCTCACTAGGGCCCTGTACAACTGCAGAAGGACCTCTTTGCTCCTATATTCGATTCCTTTTGTTATAAAGGCCATTCGCTTTCTTCACTGCCTGCATGCTTACTTGAAATGAGTGCGGGGAAGATTCACCAGGGTGTTGCCAGGACACAAAATTTCATTTCATTGCAAAAGGATTTGAGTCTAGGAGCAGGGAGGTTCTACTGCAGTTGTACAGGGTCTTGGTGAGACCACACCTGGAGTATTGCGTACAGTTTTGGTCTCCAAATCTGAGGAAGGACATTATTGCCATAGAGGGAGTGCAGAGACGGTTCACCAGACTGATTCCTGGGATGTCAGGACTGTCTTATGAAGAAAGACTGGATAGACTTGGTTTGTACTCTCTAGAATTTAGGAGATTGAGAGGGGATCCTATAGAAACTTACAAAATTCTTAAGGGGTTGGACAGGCCAGATGCAGGAAGATTGTTCCCGATGTTGGGGAAGTCCAGGACAAGGGGCCACAGCTTAAGGATAAGGGGGAAATCCTTTAAAACCGAGATGAGAAGAACTTTTTTCACACAGAGAGTGGTGAATCTCTGGAACTCTCTGCCACAGAGGGTAGTCGAGGCCACACAGTTCATTGGCTATATTTAAGAGGGAGTTAGATGTGGCCCTCCGGCTCCGGATTCCCGCCACACCCCACAAAGACGTGCGGGCCTGTAGGCCGATTGGCCCTCTGTAAATTTCCCTCCTCCCCCAGCGTGTAGGGCGCGGACTCGGTGGGAGTTTGGAGCAAATGAGCAGGAAGGAACTGCAGATTCCCGTTTACAGCGGAGACAGATTCAAAGTGCCGGAGTAACTCAACGGGGTCGGGTAACATCTCTGGGGAAAATGGATGGGTGACTTTTCGGGTTGGGGCCCTTCTTTGTAGGCCAAACACGGGCAGTTAGGCCTAGGGGCAGCTAGGCCGAAAAGCCTGTTTCCTGCCGTGTGACCTCTGAATGAAGTCCTGGCCTCTCCAACCTCTCCCCTTAGCTCACAAACCCTTTTAGAAACATAGAAACATAGAAATTAGGTGCAGGAGTAGAGGCCATTCGGCCCTTCGAGCCTGCACCGCCATTCAATATGATCATGGCTGATCATCCAACTCAGTATCCCGTACCTGCCTTCTCTCCATACCCCCTGATCCCTTTAGCCACAAGGGCCACATCTAACTCCCTCTTAAATATAGCCAATGAACTGTGTGGCCTCAACTACCCTCTGCGGCAGAGAGTTCCACAGATTCACCACTCTCTGTGTGAAAAAAGTTCTTCTCATCTCGGTTTTAAAGGATTTCCCCCTTATCCTTAAGCTGTCACCCCTTGTCCTGGACTTCCCCAACATCGGGAACAATCTTCCTGCATCTAGCCTGTCCAACCCCTTAAGAATTTTGTAAGTTTCTATAAGATCCCCTCTCAATCTCCTAAATTCTAGAGAGTATAAAACAAGTCTATCCAGTCTTTCTTCATGAGACAGTCCTGCCATCCCAGGAATCAGTCTGGTGAACCTTCACTGCACTCCCTCTATGGCATTAATGTCCTTCCTCAGATTTGGAGACCAAAACTGTACGCAATACTCCAGGTGTGGTCTCACCAAGACCCTGTACAACTGCAGTAGAACCTCCCTGCTCCTATACTCAAATCCTCTACGGCAAGAATGTCCTTCCTCAGATTAGGAGACCAAAACTGTACGCAATACTCAAGGTGTGGTCTCACCAAGACCCTGTACAACTGCAGTAGAGCCTCCCTGCTCCTAGACTCAAATCCTCGATGGCAAGAATGTCTTTCCTCAGATTAGGAGACCAAAACTGTACGCAATACTCCAGGTGTGGTCTCACCAAGACCCTGTACAACTGCAGTAGAACCTCCCTGCTCCTATACTCAAATCCTTTTGCTATGATTGAATAGGAATCTGAGGGGTAACTTTTTCGATACAAAGGGCGGTGAGTGTATGGAATGAGCTGCCGGAGGAGGTAGTTGAGGCTGGGACTATCGCAATGTTAAAGATACATTTCGACACATTAAGAAATATTCATTGGCACGGAAGGATATGAAGGCCGGGACAGTGGATATTTTCAAGGCAGAGATAGATAGATTGTTGATTAGAGCGGGGGTGTCTGGAAGGGGGGGGGGGGGGGGGGGGGGGAGGGGGGGGGGGAGAGAGTGGGGTAATCGGTATGAATGGGCGATCGATCGCTGGTTGGCGTGGAGTCACGGAACTAGTTTGGGCCGCTGCTCAAGAGATTAGTTTTCGGGGGGGGTGGAAGAAAAGTTTAGCGCATGGGAGGGTTACACACACAGACCAACGCCCTTGACAGGCGTTGGATAAGCACCTGTAGAGGAAGCGGCAGAAGTTTCTCCGCGATAGTTCTCAGCTGAGATAAGACCGTCACACTAACTGCAAGTGCTCAACAACAAAGTCCGCAGTGGGGTAGGTTGGAAGATCACAGACTACACCATCAGTTCAGTCTAC
>NW_026576942.1:27500-37500 GCF_028641065.1 Leucoraja erinaceus
AGAAGGCAGGTGCGGGATACTGAGTTGGATGATCAGCCATGATCATATTGAATGGCGGTGCAGGCTCGAAGGGCCGAATGGCCTCTACTCCTGCACCTATTGTCTATGTTTCTATGTTTCTATCAGCCATGATCATATTGAATGGCGGTGCAGGCTCGAAGGGCCGAATGGCCTCTACTCCTGCACCTAATTTCTATGTTTCTATGTAAGTAGGCTGCAAAGATCAGACACAAAAAGCCGGGGTAACTCAGCGGGCCGGGCAGCGTATCTGGAGAGAAGGAACAGGCGGAAGTTCCCGGTCGAGAGTCCTTTCCTCAGACAAGAGTCGGGGGAGAGGGAAACGAGAGTCGGTGAAGTCAAGTCTATTCGTCACACACACGTATGTAGTGCAATGAAATGAGAAGTGGCAAATAGAAACATAGAAACATAGAAATTAGGTGCAGGAGTAGGCCATTCGGCCCTTCGAGCCTGCACCGCCATTCAATATGATCATGGCTGATCATCCAACTCAGTATCCCGTACCTGCCTTCTCTCCATACCCTCAGATCCCCTTAGCCACAAGGGCCACATCTAACTCCCTCTTAAAATATAGCCAATGAACTGTGGCCTCAACTACCTTCTGTGGCAGAGAGTTCCAGAGATTCACCACTCTCTGTGTGAAAAAAGTTCTTCTCATCTCGGTTTTAAAGGATTTTCCCCTTATCCTTAAGCTGTGACCCCTTGTCCTGGACTTCCCCAACATCGGGAGCAATCTTCCTGCATCGAGCCTGTCCAACCCCTTAAGAATTTTGCAAGTTTCTATAAGATCCCCTCTCAATCTTCTAAATTCTAGAGAGTATAAACCAAGTCTATCCAGTCTTTCTTCATAAGACAGTCCTGACATCCCAGGAATCAGTCTGGTGAACCGTCTCTGCACTCCCTCTATGGCAATAATGTCCTTCCTCAGATTTGGAGACCAAAACTGTACGCAATACTCCCAGTGTGGTCTCACCAAGACCCTGTACAGCTGCAGTGGAACCTCCCTGCTCCTAGACTCAAATCCTCTATGGCAAGGATGTCTTTCCTCAGATTAGGAGACCAAAACTGTACGCAATACCCCAGGTGTGGTCTCACCAAGACCCTGTACAACTGCAATAGAACCTCCCTGCTCCTATACTCAAATCCTTTTGCAATGAAAGCTAACATACCATTCGCTTTCTTTACTGCCTGCTGCACCTGCATGCCTACCTTCAATGACTGGTGTACCATGACACCCAGGTCTCGCTGCATCTCCCCCTTTCCCAATCGGCCACCATTTAGATAATAGTCTGCTTTCCTGTTTTTGCCACCAAAATGTTCGTGGACTTTGTGCAAACAAACAAACAGAATGGGTCAGAATCACGTGTTAAATATTGTGGGCCGAAGGGAAAAGGGAAAAAGTTCTTAATGGATTAAAGACACTGGGGTAACTCAGCGGGACAGGCAGAGTCTCTGGGGGGAATGGGTGACGTTTATCGGGTCGAGACTCTCTGAAGAAGGGACTCGGTTCCTTCTCTCCAGAGAGGCGGCCCGTCCCGCTGAGTTACTCCAGCGTTTCGTGCCTTATCTTGGGTTTAAGCCAGCACTTGCAGTTCCGCCCGACACAAACCCAGCGAGACTAGACCCCGCGCGCTGCCAGTTGGGTCTCCGTTTGTGTTGTGCAGCAGGCAAATAAACCAGTGATTGCACAGTGAAAGACAAAAGGCCTTTCACCCTCCGCTGAGACACTGTGACTTCCTGAGGGTGTGAAATGGCCCCCATTGAAATGCAAATGCCCGCGTTACACACTCAGATTCGTAAAAGAACTCCACACGGCTATTGAACCCCCCTCACCCCCCCCCCCCCCCCCTCCCTCCCCAACACTCCCTGATCCTGGGCCTACAAACCTTACAGTCGCTCAGCACGGAAACAGGCCCTTCGGCCCCAACTGGGTCAAATATGGATAGCACGGAAAGAGGCCCAACTGAGTCAAATATGGTTAACACGGAAACAGGCCCTTCAGGCCCAACTGGGTCAAATATGGATAGCACAGAAACAGGCCCTTCAGCCCCAACTGGGTCAAATATGGATAGCACAGAAACAGGCCCTTCAGCCCCAACTGGGTCAAACATGGATAGCACGGAAACAGGCCCTTCAGGCCCAACTGGGTCAAATATGGATAGCACGGAAACAGGCCCTTCAGCCCCAACTGGGTCAAATATGGATAGCACAGAAACAGGCCCTTCAGGCCCAACTGGGTCAAATATGGATAGCACAGAAACAGGCCTGGGTCAAATGTGGATAGTACAGAAACAGGCCCTTCAGGTCCAACTGGGTCAAACATGGATAGCACAGAAACAGGCCCTTCGGCCCCAACTGGGTCAAATATGGATAGCACGGAAACAGGCCCTTCAGCCCCAACTGGGTCAAATATGGATAGCACGGAAACAGGCCCTTCGGCCCCAACTGGGTCAAATATGGATAGCACGGAAACAGGCCCTTCAGCCCCAACTGGGTCAAATATGGATAGCACGGAAACAGGCCCTTCAGGTCCAACTGGGTCAAATATGGATAGCACGGAAACAGGCCCTTCTGGCCCAACTGGGTCAAATATGGATAGCACAGAAACAGGCCCTTCAGCCCCAACTGGGTCAAATATGGATAGCACAGAAACAGGCCCTTCAGCCCCAACTGGGTCAAATATGGATAGTACGGAAACAGGCCCTTCAGCCCCAACTGGGTCAAATATGGATAGCACGGAAACAGGCCCTTCAGCCCCAACTGGGTCAAATATGGATAGCACAGAAACAGGCCCTTCAGCCCCAACTGGGTCAAATATGGATAGCACGGAAACAGGCCCTTCGGCCCCAACTGGGTCAAATATGGATAGCACGGAAACAGGCCCTTCAGCCCCAACTGGGTCAAATATGGATAGCACGGAAACAGGCCCTTCGGCCCCAACTGGGTCAAATATGGATAGCACAGAAACAGGCCCTTCAGCCCCAACTGGGTCAAATATGGATAGCACGGAAACAGGCCCTTCAGCCCCCCCCAACTGGGTCAAACATGGATAGCACGGAAACAGGCCCTTCAGGTCCAACTGGGTCAAATATGGACAGCACAGAAACAGGCCCTTCAGCCCCAACTGGGTCAAATATGGATAGCACGGAAACAGGCCCTTCTGCCCAACTGGGTCAAATGGATAGCACGGAAACAGGCCCTTCAGCCCCAACTGGGTCAAATATGGATAGCATGGAAACAGGCCCTTCGGCCCCAACTGGGTCAAACATGGATAGCACGGAAACAGGCCCTTCGGCTCCAACTGGGTCAAATAGGATAGCACAGAGAGGCACTTCGGCCCAACTGGGTCAAATATGGATAGCACGGAAACAGGCCCTTCAGCCCCAACTGGGTCAAATATGGATAGCACGGAAACAGGCCTTCAGGCCCAACTGGGTCAAATATGGACAGCACAGAAACAGGCCCTTCAGGTCCAACTGGGTCAAATATGGATAGCACGAAACAGGCCCTTCGGCCCCTCTGGGTCACTGAAGTGACACAGAATCCTAGAATACATACATAGAGAGTGTTGGATTTAGCTTTTAGGGCTAATGGAATCAAGGGATATGGGGGAGAAGGCAGGAACGGGGGAACTGATTGGGGATGATCAGCCATGATCACGTTGAATGGCGAATGGTGCAGGCTCGAAGGGCCGAATGGCCTCTACTCCTGCACCTATTGTCTATGTTTCTATGTTAAGTCACACGGCTTGGAAACAGGCCTAACTCGTCCAAACGTCCAACCTGCCCGCGTTTGGGCCGTTTCTTCACCTTTGAGACAGAGGGCGTGAGCAGACCATTCGGCCCCAACCGATCCCCACATACTAACCACAATCTTACACACAATTTTTTTTTTACCGAAGCCAGTTAAACCTACAATCCTCCGCGTCTTTGGAGTGCGGGAGGAAACCGGAGCGCCCGGAGAAAACCCACGCAGGTCACGGGGAGAGAGAGCGTGCAAACTCCGTACAGACAGCACCCGAGGTCAGGATCGAACCCGGTTCTCTGGTGTATCGCAACATTTACTAATCATTGAGACAGGTACATACGATTGGATGGGTTTAGGAAATAGGTGCAGGAGGAGGATTGGATGGGTTTAGGAAATTAGGTGCAGGAGTAGAGGCCATTCGGCCCTTCGAGCCAGCACCGCCATTCAATATGATCATGGCTGATCATCCAACTCAGTATCCCATCCCTGCCTTCTCTCCATACCCCTCTGATCCCCTTAGCCACAAGGGCCACATCTAACTCCCTCTTAATATAGCCAATGAACTGGCCTCCACTACCCTCTGTGGCAGAGAGTTCCAGAGATTCACCACTCTCTGTGTGAAAAAAGTTCTCCTCATCTCGGTTTTAAAGGATTTCCCCCTTATCCTTAAACTGTGACCCCTTGTCCTGGACTTCCCCAACATCGGGAACAATCTTCCTGCATCTAGCCTGTCCAACCCCTTAAGAATTTTGTAAGTTCATTGTGATCATGGCTGATCATCCCTTATCAATAACCCGTGCCTGCCTTCTCCCCATATCCCTTGACTCCACTAGCCCCTAGAGCTCTATCTAACTCTCTCTTAAATCCATCCAGTGACTTGGCCTCCACTGCCCTCTGTGGCAGGGAATTCCACAAATTCACAACTGAAAAAGTTTTTCCTCACCTCAGTCTTAAATGACCTCCCCTTTAATCTAAGACTGTGTGTATGTGTGGCCCCCTGGTTCTGGATTCGCCCAACATTGGGAACATTTTTCCTGCATCTAGCTTGTCCAGTCCTTTTATAATTTGACATGTTTCTATAAGAGGGTTTGGGGCCAGATGCGGGCAGGTGGGACTAATGTTAGAATGGGCAAGTTGGGCCGAAGGGCCTGTTTCCGCGCTGGGTGACTCCGTGAATCTAAGATGTCTGGCACAGATCCTTTTCACAATGGCAGGCAGTGACTAGTGGGGTACCGCAAGGCTCAGTGCTGGGGCCCCAGCTATTTACAATATATATTAATGATCTGGATGAGGGAATTGAAGGCAATATCTCCAAGTTTGCGGATGACACTAAGCTGGGGGGCAGTGTTAGCTGTGAGGAGGATGCTAGGAGACTGCAAGGTGACTTGGATAGGCTGGGTGAGTGGGCAAATGTTTGGCAGATGCAGTATAATGTGGATAAATGTGAGGCTATCCATTTTGGTGGCAAAAACAGCAAAGCAGACTATTATGTAAATGGTGGCCGATTGGGAAAGGGGGAGATGCAGCGAGACCTGGGTGTCATGGTACACCAGTCATTGAAGGTAGGCATGCAGGTGCAGCAGGCAGTAAAGAAAGCGAATGGTATGTTGGCTTTCATAGCAAGAGGATTTGAGTATAGGAGCAGGGAGGTTCTACTGCAGTTGTACAGGGTCTTGGTGAGGCCACATCTGGAGTATTGCGTGCAGTTTTGGTCTCCAAATCTGAGGAAGGACATTATTGCCATAGAGGGAGTGCAGAGAAGGTTCACCAGACTGATTCCTGGGATGTCAGGACTGTCTTATGAAGAAAGACTGGATAGACTTGGTTTATACTCTCTAGAATTTAGGAGATTGAGAGGGGATCTTATAGAAACTTACAAAATTCTTAAGGGGTTGGACAGGCTAGATGCAGGAAGATTGTTCCCGATGTTGGGGAAGTCCAGGACAAGGGGCCACAGCTTAAGGATAAGGGGGAAATCCTTTAAAACCGAGATGAGGAGAACTTTTTTCACACAGAGAGTGGTGAATCTCTGGAACTCTCTGCCACAGAGGGTAGTTGAGGCCACCAGTTCATTGGCTATATTTAAGAGGGAGTTAGATGTGGCCCTTGTGGCCAAGGGGATCAGAGGGTATGGAGAGAAGGCAGGTACGGGATACTGAGTTGGATGATCGGCCATGATCATATTGAATGGCGGTGCAGGCTCGAAGGGCCGATTGGCCTCTACTCCTGCACCTAATTTCCATGTTTCTATGTTTCTATGTAAAGGATTTCCCTCTTATCCTTAAAAGTGTGGTGTGGCCCCTTATTCTGGACTTCCCCAGACATCGGGCTAATCTTCCAGCATCTTTCCTGTCCAACCCCTTAAGAATTTTGGTTTCTATAAGATCCCCCCTCAATCTTCTGCCTGCTAGCGAGTACAAGCACGTCTCTTCCCGTTTCTTCATATGAAAGTCCTGCCTCCCCAGAATCTGTTCTGGTGAACCTTCTCTGCCCCCCCTCTGTGGCACACAGGTCTGTCTTTCCTCAGGCTTGGTGACCAAAAATGTCCAAATTGTCCCTAGGTGTGTGTCTCACCATAGAAACATAGACAATAGGTGCAGGAGTAGAACCATCCCTGCCCTTCAAAGCCTGCTATGAATTCAATAACATACCATTGGCTGATCATCCAACTCAGTATCCCTACCTGCCTTCTCTCCATACCCCCTGATACCTTGAGCCACAAGGGCCGCATCTAACTCCCCTTTAAATATAGCCCACCATTCTGTGTGGCCTCTACTACCTTTTGTGGCACCAGAGTTCACCACCTCACATGTGTGAAAAGAAAAATGTTTTCCTCATCTCGGTCCAGGACAAGGGGTCACAGCTTAAGGATAAGGGGGAAATCCTTTAAAACCGCGATGAGAAGAACTTTTTTCACACAGAGAGTGGTGAATCTCTCTGCCACAGAAGGTAGTTGAGGCCACAGTTCATTGGATATATTTAAGAGGGAGTTAGATGTGGCCTTTGTGGCTAAGGGGATCAGGGGGTATGGAGAGAAGGCAGGTACGGGATACTGAGTTGGATGATCAGCCATGATCATATTGAATGGCGGTGCAGGCTCAAAGGGCCGATTGGCCTCTACTCCTGCACCTAATTTCCATGTTTCTATGTTTCTATGTAAAGGATATCCCTCTTATCCTTAAACTGTGGCCCCTTGTTCTGGACTTCCCCAACATCGGGAACAATCTTCCTGCATCTCTCCTGTCCAACCCCTTAAGACTTTTGTACGTTTCTATAAGATCCCCCCTCAATCGTCTAAATTCTAGCGAGTACAAGCCGAGTCTATCCAGTCTTTCTTCATATGAAAGTCCTGACATCCCAGGAATCAGTCTGGTGAACCTTCTCTGTACTCCCTCTATGGCAAGAATGTCTTTCCTCAGATTAGGAGACCAAAACTGTACGCAATACTCCAGGTGTGGTCTCACCAAGACCATGTACAACTGCAGTAGAACCTCCCTGCTCCTATACTCAAATCCTTTTGCTATGAATGCCAACATACCATTCGCTTTCTTTACTGCCTGCTGCACCTGCATGTCTACTTTCAATGACTGGTGTACCATGCCCCCCCCAGGTCTCCTGCATCTCCCCTTTTCCTAATGGTTCCCGGACCATTGCAGATAATAGAAGCAGGTCCTGTTTTTTGCCAAAAAAGTGGATAACCTCACCTTTATCGCACAGTCTCCAGAGGTTTCCGTTCAAGCTATCCTAATTTGCCCACTCACCTTGCAGCTGGCCATCTAGCATCCTCCTCACAGCTAACACTGCCCCCCAGCTTCGCTGTCATTGCCGAAGGGCCTTGGAGGTATGCCGTTATTGTTGAAGGCCTGTATTCGGCTTCAATTCCCTCGTCCAGATCATTAATATATATCGTAAATTGTAAATAGGATAGTATTAGTGTGAGTGGATCGCTGGTTGCCATGGACTTGGTGGGCCGAAGGGCCTGTTTATACAATGGGCCTTCGTCAGAATGGACGAGTTGGGCTGAATGGCCTGTTTGTACAATGGGCCTTGGTCAGAATGGACGAGTAGGGCCGAAGGGCCTGTTTGTACATGGGCCTTGGTCAGAATGGACAAGTTGGGCTGAAGGGCCTGTTTATACAATGGGGCTTGGTCAGAATGGACAAGTTGGGCTGAAGGGCCTGTTTCCGAGCCATATCTCTAAACTAAAATCCACAAACTAATAACACGCTGATAGGGGTCTAATAAATAGGCCAATAAAGTTATATCGTGGGTAGTTTGTACCCCAGTGGTATGAACATTGACCTCCATTTTAGATAGCTCTTGCTTTCCTCCCTCTCTCCTCTCCCCCTTCCCAGTTCTCCTACATGTCCTACTGTCTCCCCCATCCTCCTTCCACTCCCCCCCCCCCCCCCCACCCGACATCAGTCTGAAGAAGGGTCTCGACCCGAAACGTTGCCTAGTTCCTTCTCTCCAGAGATGCTGCCTCACCCGCTGAGTTTCTCCAGCATTTTTTTGTCTACGGGCCAATGGCGTAACTATGGTAACTGCTAGTGGTGCTAAAATCAAGGTCCAGGCCTAAAGACGTGGGCCATGGAAGAGGTTGTCATTCGTTTTGGGCGAAGTGAACAAGTAACACCCCCTGTCCCACTTAGGACTCTGTGAAACCCTGAACCGAAACCTCTGGAGAGGTATGTGACTGTGAAACCCAGTAGGCCGTGCTGAGGTTCCCTGTGTGGTTAGGCCGAAAGGCCTGTATTGCCCTGGTGACTCTGTGACACCCAGTAGGTGAAGGGCCTGTTTCCGAGGTAGACTGACAAAAACCTCAGCCGCACGGAGGGCTTGGGTGGGGCGCTGTGAAACCTAGTAGGCCGAAAGGCCTGTTTCCGAGGTATGTGACTCTGTGAAACTAGTAGGGACACGGGGCATTTCTGTTCTTGAAGCTGGTCATCGAGTCGTATGGAGCGGAAACAGGCCCTTCAGCCCCCACTTGCCCACGCTGGCTAGGGGACTATTGCCGAAGGGCCTGTATTCGCCCTGTGTGACTCTGCGACAACCAGTAGGCCGAAAGGCCTGTATGTGAGGTATGTGACTGTGACACACAGCAGGCCGAAGGGCCTGTTTTCTGTGCTGTGTGACAGTGTGACTGTGAGACCCAGTAGGCCGAAAGGCCTGTATCTGAGGTATGTGACTATGACACACAGCAGGCCGAAGCGCCTGTTTTCCGTGCTGTGACTCTGTGAGACCCAGTAGGCCGAAAGGCCTGTATCCGAGGTATGTGACTGTGTGAGACCCAGTAGGCCGAAAGGCCTGTATCCGAGGTATGTGACTGTGACACCCAGTAGGCCGAAAGGCCTGTATTCGCCCTGTGTGACTCTGTGACACCCAGTAGGCCGAAAGGCCTGTATCCGAGGTATGTTACTATGACACACAGCAGGCCGAAGGGCCTGTTTCCGAGGTATGTGACTATGACACACAGCCGGCCGAAAGGCCTGTATCCGAGGTATGTTACAATGACACACAGCAGGCCGAAAGGCCTGTTACCGAGGTATGTGACTCTGTGACACACAGTAGGCCGAAAGGCCTGTATCCGAGGGATGTGACTGTGTGAGACCCAGTAGGCCAAAAGGCCTGTTACCGAGGTATGTGACTCTGTGACACCCAGTAGGCCGAAAGGCCTGTTTCCGAGGTATGTGACTCTGTGAAACCTAGTAGGCCGAAAGGCCTGTATTTGCCCTGTGTGACTCTGTGACGCCTAGTAGGCCGAAAGGCCTGTATTCGCCCTGTGTGACTGTGACACCTAGTAGGCCGAAAGGCCTGTATTCGCCCTGTGTGACTCTGTGAGACCCAGCAGGCCGAAGGGCCTGTTTTCCTCGCTGTGTCTCTAAACTAATCCGAACGTTATTAAGCTAAACCCTTCGGGGTTTGCTCCTGCAAGCTGTGGCTTCCCGGATCTTTGTGACTCTGCCGTTCCCCATCTCCCGGAGTGGAACAAACAGGAGACAGGGATAAACAAGTCAGCATCCAATCCCTCCCCGACACGACTGGCACTCTGGGCCCACACGGCACGGATTTACACAACTATATTTAACCTCCCGCCCAGCTGCCAGAGCCAGCGGAACAAACAGGCTTTACAAGGCCCGCTGAAACACCCGTGTTTAGCCGCCACTCCCAGCTACGCCACTCCTCCCTTACGCCCTCCCCGCCCTGCTCTCCCACACCTCCCAGGCTCACAACT
>NW_026576942.1:42500-45000 GCF_028641065.1 Leucoraja erinaceus
TTTTAAAGACCTCTATCAAGTCCCCCCTTAACCTTCTGCGCTCCAGAGAATAAAGACCTAACTTGTTCAACCTTTCTCTGTAACTTAGTTGCTGAAACCCAGGCAACATTCTAGTAAATCTCCTCTGTACTCCCTCTATTTTGTTGACATCCTTCCTATAATTGGGCGACCAAAATTGTACACCATACTCCAGAATTGGCCTCACCAATGCCTTGTACAATTTTAACATTACATCCCAGCTTGTATACCCAATGTACACAAAATTGCTGGAGAAACTCAGCGGGTGCAGCAGCATCTATGGAGCGAAGGAAATAGGCAACGTTTCGGGCCGAAACCCTTCTTCAGACTCTCAATGCTTTGATTTATAAAGGCTAGCACACCAAAAGCTTTCTTTACCACCCTATCTATATGAGATTCCACCTTCAGGGAACTATGCACGGTTATACCCAGATCCCTCTGTTCAACTGTATTCTTCAATTCCCTACCATTTACCATGTGCGTCCTATTTTGATTTGTCCTGCCAAGGTGTAGCACCTCACATTTATCAGCATTAAACTCCATCTGCCATCTTTCAGCCCATTCTTCCAAATGGCCTATGCAACTAGGGAGTGCAGAGAAGGTTCACCAGACTGATTCCTGGGATGTCAGGACTGTCTTATGAAGAAAGACTGGATAGTCTTGGTTTATACTCTCTAGAACCTAGGAGATTGAGAGGGGATCTTATAGAAACTTACAAAATTCTTAAAGGGTTGGACAGGCTAGATGCAGGAAGATTGTTCCCGATGTTGGGGAAGTCCAGGACAAGGGGTCACAGCTTAAGGATAAGGGAGAAATCCTTTAAAACCGAGATGAGAAGAACTTTTTTCACACAGAGAGTGGTGAATCTCTGGAACTCTCTGCCACAGAGGGTAGTTGAGGCCACACAGTTAATTGGCTATATTTAAGAGGGAGTTAGATGTGGCCCTTGTGGCTAAGGGGATCAGGGGGTATGGAGAGAAGGCAGGTACGGGATACTGAGTTGGATGATCAGCCACAATCATACTGAATGGCGGTGCAGGCTCGAAGGGCCGAATGGCCTACTCCTGCACCTAATTTCTATGTTTCTATGTTTCTATTTGCCATGTACGTCCTATTTTGATTTGTCCTGCCAAGGTGTAGCACCTCACATTTATCAGCATTAAACTCCCTCTGCCATCTTTCAGCCCATTCTTCCAAATGGCCTATGCACAGCTATTCTAGTCTTTGACATTCCCACCTTTGGGGGGGGGAGAAGGTTTTGGCTGTCTACCATATCTACGCCTCTCGTGGTTGTGTAAACATCTATTGGGTGGCCCCACAACCTCTGACGTTCCAGGTCTGTCCGAGCGTTCCCTGTAGCTGAAGGCCGCTAATCCAGGCATCACTTGGGCCTATAATCAGTAAAATCTGTCCCTTCCCTGAAGGGACTGGGCCTGTTCAGAAGGATGAGGGGGGGGGGCCTCTGAAACTCACAGAATAATGAAAGGAGTGGATGTGGAGAGGATGTTTCCACTAGTGGGAGAGTCTAGAGTCTAGAGTCTAGGACCAGAGGCCACAGCCTCGGGATTAAAGGACGTTCCTTTAGGAAGGAGATGAGGAGGAATTTCTTCAGCCAGAGGGTGGTGAATCTGTGGGATTGGCTGTGGAGGCCACAAGGTCAGTGGATGTTTTTAATATCGAGATACAGATAGATTCTTGATTAGTGCCGGTGTCAGGGGCTGTGGGGAGAAGGCAGGAGACTGGGGTTGGGAGGGAGAGATAGGTCAGGCGTGATTGAATGGCAGGGATGGGCCGAATGGCCTAATTCTGCTCCTATCCTAATGCATTTCGTTGTCTCTGACTGTACATTGACAATGACAATTAAAATTGAATCTGAATCAGTTGGGAGCATGATAAATTTCACTGACCTCCTGATTAAATTCCACCTCGATGTCACCTTCCCCTCAGCCAACAATGGGCTGGTTCTACACAGGCCCTTCGGCCCATCGGATCCATGCTGACCAGCGACCCTTGCACACTAACACTATCCTACACACACACACACACACTAGGATCAATTCTTTACAACCTCGCCAAGCCAATTAACCTACAAACCCGCACGCCTTTGGAGTGTGGGAGGAAACCGAAGATCTCGGAGAAACCCACGGGGAGAACGTGCAAACTCCGCACAGACAGCACCCGCAGTCGGGATCGAACCCGGGTCTCCGGCGCTGTGAGGCAGCAGCTCTACCCCTTGCCATATCTCTAGACTCCCTCTCCCCCCCCCCCCCCCCCCCCCCCCCTCCCCACCCCCGACTCTCAGTCTGAAGGAGGATGCTAGGAGACTGCAGGGTGACTTGGATAGGCTGGGTGAGTGGGCAAATGTTTGGCAGATGCAGTATAATGTGGATAAATGTGAGGTTATGCATTTTGGTGGCAAAAACAGGAAAGCAGACTATTATCTAAATGGTGGCCGATTGGGAAAGGGGAGATGCAGCGAGAC
>NW_026576942.1:50000-57500 GCF_028641065.1 Leucoraja erinaceus
AGAATTTTGTACGTTTCTATAAGATCCCCTCTCAATCTTCTAAATTCTAGAGAGTATAACCAAGTCTATCCAGTCTTTCTTCATAAGACAGTCCTGACATCCCAGGAATCAGTCTGGTGAACCTTCTCTGCACTCCCTCTACGGCAAGAATGTCCTTCCTCAGATTAGGAGATTAGTGTGTGTGAAAAAAAATGTTTTTCTCATCTCGGTCCTAAAAGATTTCCCTTTTATCCTTAAACTGTGTGTGTGTGTGACCCCTTGTCCTGGACTTCCCCAACATCGGGAACAATCTTCCTGCATCTAGCCTGTCCAACCCCTTAAGAATGTTGTAAGTTTCTATAAGATCCCCTCTCAATCTCCTAAATTCTAGAGAGTATAAACCAAGTCTATCCAGTCTATAAGATCCCCTCTCAATCTCCTAAATTCTAGAGAGTATAAACCAAGTCTATCCAGTCTATAAGATCCCCCCTCAATCTTCTAAGTTTCTATAAGAATTCTGTAAGTTTCTCAAAGTTTGAACAAGTGTCTCCCACCCCAAATCCATCACCCGTTCCTGCTGATAGTCCTGTTTAAGGGACTGTGTCCACCTCCTCATATATCACACACCAACACATCTAACTCCGCGTAACTAGGCACCTGTCAAAGCAAAGCCACCTCCCCTCCTCCACCGTAGATGAGGCTCGCACCAGGGTCTCTTCCATACCCCGCAACACTGCTCTCTCTCCCCATCCCCACACTCGCAACAAGGGCAGAGTCCCCCTAGTCCTCACCTTTCACCCCACCACCGTCACATACAACAATCATCATCCTCCGTCATTTCGCCACCTCCAACAACGACCCCACCACACTCGCCACATCTTCCCATCTCCCCCCATGTCTGCCTTTTGTCCGCAAAGACCGCTCCCTCCCTTGTCAATTCTTCCCTTCCCTCCCGTACCACCCCCTCCCCGGGCACTTTCCGTCGCAACCGCAAGAAATGCAACACCTGTCCCTTCACCTCCCCCCTCGACTCCATTCAAGGACCCGAGCAGTCGTTCCAGGTGCGACAGAGGTTCACCTGCATCTCCTCCAACCTCATCTACTGCATCCGCTGCTCTAGATGTCAGCTGATTTACATCGGGGAGACTAAGCGGAGGTTGGGCGATCGTTTCGCCGAACACCTCCGCTCAGTCCGCTCCGCATTAACCAACCTGAACTCCCGGTGGCTCAGCACTTCAACTCCCCCTCCCATTCCCAATCCGACCTCTCTGTCCTGGGTCTCCTCCATTGCCAGAGTGAGCAACACCGGAAATTGGAGGAACAGCACCTCATATTCCGCCTGGGCTGCTTACGTCCGGATGGCATGAACGTTGAATTCTCCCAGTTTTGCTAGCCCTTGCTGTCTCTTCCCCTTCCTTAACCCTCGAGCTATCTCCTCCCCCCTCCCCCCTTCCTTCTCCCCCCCCCCCCATCAGTCTGAAGAAGGGTTTCGACCCGAAACGTCGCCTATTTCCTTCGCTCCATAGATGCTGCTGCACCCGCTGAGTTCCTCCAGCATTTTTGTCCACGTTCGATTTTCCAGCATCTGCAGTTCCTTCTTGAAAGCAAAGCCACTGTTCGGTCTAAATTCCTGTTTTTAGTTCAATTTTTAGGCCTATTTAGATATGGAGATTTTAATTTTTAAAGCTATATGTGCATTTATTCTGTTGCAGGATAACTGTAGGGATGAGGAATGAGTTGGGAAGTACAGTGCGGGGCGGGCTTGAAAAGGTATGGAATACCAGCCAACCAGTTAAAAAACGTAAAAGTCCCATGGTACTGGAGGTCACCAGAGTAAGGATAGCGTGTGAAAAAAGGAATTCGGAAGGAGGGCCCAGAAAGCTGCCACAACGCGCGGGCCTCAGTTCCCAGCTACAAGAGAAGTCTGAGGGTGATGGCCCGCGTTTTGGGAGTGAAGGAGATCCCGCCAAAAGACAGAGCCATGGGGAGTGGTGGGGGGAAGGAGGTGGTTAGTCCCAGGGGGCGGTTAGGATAGGCCGGGAGAATAGAGTGAAACGACCCACTGTGAGGGAAGGTTAAGTTATTACGGAGACCATACATTCCCCACCTTTCAAGTGGAAACTGGTCCTTGGACCGATTTCCCAGCTTGAGACCCAGGTCCTAGGGTGAGGAGAATACAGGGGGAGCAGGGGGGAGAGAGGGAGGGAGAGAGAGAGAGAGATGAAGGAGAGAGGAGAATGATAGGATGAGAGATGGGAGGAGGGGGAGAGAAGAGGGCGGGGGAGGAAGAGAGACAGGAGCAGGGGAGAGCAGAAAGGGAGCGGAGAGGGAGCGGGAGGAGGGGATGAGGAGAGGGTGAGTCGCGGACCCCGAGGAGCGAGGAGAGGGAGAGGAAGAGGGAGAGGAGGGAGGAGGGAGAGGAGAGGGACGATAGGTGTTGAGGAGGGAGGAGAGAGAGGGAGAGGAGGCGAGAGGAGGGAGAGGGAGGGATGAGAGGAGGGCGAGAGGGCGGAGAGAGAGAGGGAGGAGGAGAGAGAGAAGGAGGGAGAGGGAGAGGGAGAGAGAGAAGGGGAGAGAGAGGTGGGAGAGGGAGAGAGAGAAGGAGGGGAGGAGGGACAGAGGAGAGGGAGGGAGAGGGAGAAGGAGATGGAGAGAGAAGGAGAGGAGAGGAGGAGAGGGAAGGAGGGAGAGGAGAGAGAGAGGAGAGAGAGGGAGGAGGGGAGAGAGGAGAAGGGAGGGGAGAGGAGTGGAAAGAGAAAGAGGGAGGAGAGGAAGGGAGAGAGAGAGAGACAGCCAGAGGGGATAGGGGAGAGCAGGAGGGGAAGGGTAGAGGAGAGAGGAAGAAAGAGAGAAGGGGAGAGGAAAGGGAAAGGGAGGAGACATAGAGAAGATAGGGGTCTGAGGAGGAAGGGAGGGGGAAATGGAGTGGACGAGAGGGGAGAAGGAAAGGGAAGAAAAGGAGAGGGAGCGAGATCGGGGGAATATGAGGGAAAACAGAGAAGAGGGGAAAGAGGGAGAGGGGGATAGATACCGATAGAGGGGAGAAGGGAGGGAGGACAACTAGGAAGGAGAGAAGGGGAAAAAGGGAGATAAAAGGATTGATAGGGCGCAGATGCCCAATTGCAGAGCGGAGGGGGGAAAGGATAGGGACAGACTATATAGAGGGAAAAGGAGAGAGGGGAGGGAGCGGAGGGCGACAGAGAGAAGAGGAGAGAAGAAAGAGGGATACTAGGGAGAGAGACAGAGAAATCGACAAAGAGAAGGGCTAGAGGGAGGGCGAGGGTGCTACATGAGGGGGGAGGGGAGAAGATCTCTCTCTTTAAGGATTACTGAGGAGAGGGGACGGGAGAAAGAGAGAGGAGGGGGAGAAAGGTCGGAGAATTAAGAGTAACCGGGAGATAGTCCACATAGAGGGACGGATGACTCTCTCTTCCACTAGATCTAGCAGACCCTCTCAGGGGAAGACCTCTCAGGGGGATTTCGGGAGGGAACTCCATAGAGACAAGAGGAGTCCTCTCCAGAAGGAGACCTCTAAGGGACGCCTCTGGAGGAAGGAGGGAGGGCGAGGGATGATAAGAGGAAAGGGAAAAAAAAGGAGAGGAGAGGAAAAGGGGGAGATGATCATGGGAGGGAAGGGAAGGAAAGATAGGGGCCAGTAGGTAAAAGAGAGGAGGGGAGGCTAGAGAGGAGTCGGGGAGAAGGGGAGGGAGATAAAAGGGGGATAGAGGAGGACGAGGGAAGGTATAGAGAGGAAGGAGGGTGAAGGGGAGTTAAATAAAAGGAGAGAGTCACGACAGGGAGAGTAAAAAAGAGGTTAGGGGGAGAAGGGAGTGGGAGGAGAGAGGGAAAAGATGAGGAAGGAAGAAGAACTCTGGACCAGGAAGGAGAGGGGAGATAGAAAACAGGTGCTTCAAGGGGGATCAGCACGATTAGTAGGGGAAAGTGGAGAAGAGAAGGACAGAGAGAGAGATGAACCAGATGAGAGATGCTGGAGACAGAGGAGAGAGGAGAAAATGTGGAGGGATAAGAGAGAAAGAAAGAAGTAGGAACCGACATAGACACGAGGAGGGGGAGGGGAACCGGAGAGAATGTTGTATCCAGAGTAGGTGAGTGAGAGGGAGATGAGACGGAGGAAGAGATGGAGGAGAAGGAGAGAAGAGAGAGGAGAAGAGAGGGGAAGGGAGAGAGAGGATGTGAGAGAGAGAGGGGGGGAGGCAAAGAGGGAGAGGAGAGAGGGAGAGAGGGTGAAGGAAAGAGAGGGAAGAGAAGGGGGGGAGAGGAAATGAGGGAGAGAGAAGGGGGGGAGAGAGGAGAGAAGAGAGGAGAGGGGATGAAGAAGAGGAAGAGGAGAGTGAGGGGAGAAGAGGAGGAGAGGAGAATGGAAAGAAAGGGAGGGAGGAGAGGGGGAGAGGGAGGGGAGGAGGAGGAGAAGGAAGGGGGGAGGAAGGAGAGAAAGAGGGGAGGAGGGAGGGGGAGGGAAGGAGGAGAGAGAGGAAGAGAGGGGAGAGATTGGGATGGAGAGAGAGAGAGAGAGAGAGAGAGAGAGAGGGGGAGGGAGTGTGAGAAAGAGGGAGAGAGGGAGAGAGAGAGAGGAGAAGAGAGAGGAGAGAGAAGAAAGAGATGGGGAGGGGGAGAAGGGAGAGGGAGAGGGAAGAGAGGAGAGGGAGAGAGGGGAGAGAAAGGGGAGAGGGGAAAGAGGAGAGGAAGAGGAGAGAGGGGAGAGGGGAGTGGAGGAGGAGATGAGAGGGACAGAGAGGAGCGGGGAGGGGGAGGGAGGAGAGGAGAGAGGGAGGGGAGGAAAGGGAGGAGGGAGAGAGAGAGGAGAGGAGGGAGAGAGAGAAGGAGGAGAGGAGAGGAGAGGGAGAGGGGAGGGGAGGAGAGAGGGGAGGAGAGGAGGAGGGAAGGACGAGAGGAGGAGAGAGAGGAGAGAGGAAGAGGGAGAGGGGAGGGAGGAGGAGGGAAAAGGAGGGGAGGAGGGAGGAGGGAGAGAGAGAGGGCAGGGGGGGAAGAGGAAGAGGAGGAAGAGGACTCCTCCCCAGAGAGTCTGGAGGAGAGGAGAGAGAAGAGAGGAGAGAAGAGGACAGAGACGAGTGTGTGAGTTGGACAAGTTCCGAGAGAGAGCGGGAGTAGAGGAGGGAGAGATAAGGAGAGAGAGAAGAGGAGACGGAGATGTCTCGGAACGTTTGAGGTCTAGAGTCCAGATGAGAGGAAGAGGAGAGGCCTGGAGGGGAGAGGGAGGAGAGGAGAAAGAGGGAGACTCTCTATGCTGAAGTGCGAGGCATCTGCCAAGGTGCCAGGGAGAGATAGAGGAGAGAGGCGTAAGATGGCCAGAGACAGGGCCTAGAGAGATCACGCTGTCATGAGGAGGGGAGAGTATCTCTAGTGTCTCGTGGAGTGAGAGGAGAGGAGCAGGGGATAAGGACAGATTGGGAAAGAGGGTCATCGGAGGCGGGAGGTGAGCCATGAGGAAAGGCAAAGGAGTCCTTGGATTTGCCTGAAGAGGGGGGGAATCTCTGGAGAGGGAGATGGAGAATCCCTCCTCTCCATCATCCAGTGTTGTGTCCGGAACAGCAAATAAGCATATGCTGAGTGGGGGTGAGCAAAGGAAGAAAGCTCACGCTTTCAGCTGAAAGTAAAGCTCCTCTCTGGTGTTCTGACAAAACTCCACGGCCATTTACAGAGGCCCGAAACAGCTCTGGGAGTGAAGGAGTAAGTTGGGCCAGAGTGGGTGGGGTGCTGTCGTCCCACCAGTTTAAGGAAAGCCATGTTGACTGCCGTGTACAGGGTCTCTGGGGGGCCAGGAAAAGGATCTGCCTTCTAGATGCAGAGGGGCTTCCGAAGCTGAGGAAGGCGGAGGATTCTCCATAGAGGGGAGAGGCAGAGAGCGGTCCCCCAGACAGGATTCCTGGGATGTCAGGACGGTCTTATGAAGAAAGACTGGATAGACTTGGAGGATACTCTAATTAGCTTTGTGGGTGGAGATTGAGAGGGGATCTTATAGAAACTTATAAAATTCTTAAGGGTTTGGACAGGCTAGCTGCAGGAAGATTGTTCCCGATGTTGGGGAAAGTCCAGGACAAGGGGTCACAGCTTAAGGATAAAGGGGAAATCCTTTAAAACGAAGATGAGAAGAACTTTTTTCACACAGAGAGTGGTGAATCTCTGGAATTCTCTGCCACAGAGGGTAGTGAGGCCCAGCATTTCAGTTTGGCTCGTATTTAGTGGAGGGGTTCTCTGAGGTGAATTGTGGAAAAGGGAGGAGAGGGGTAGAGGGGAGAGAAGGGAGAGATGGTGAGGTGGTCTGAGGTTGGATGATCAGCCATGATCAGGGTATTGAATGGCCTGGCTCTCTCGAAGGGCGACATGGCCTCTACTCCTGCACTCTAATTCTATGTTCTATTTCAGCATGGGAAAGTTCCTCTGGGTTCAAAGGTGTGTCATCCTTCAGGGAATGTGCAATATTAGAAACATAGAAACATAGACAATAGGTGCAGGAGGTAGAGGCCATTCGGCCTTCGA
This sequence comes from Leucoraja erinaceus, assembly GCF_028641065.1. NCBI lineage: Eukaryota > Metazoa > Chordata > Chondrichthyes > Rajiformes > Rajidae > Leucoraja > Leucoraja erinaceus. The sequence continues at coordinate 56,499 of NW_026576942.1, forward strand.
GCCTGCACCATTCGCCATTCACTGATCTTCGTCTGTCCATGGCTGATCATCTAAAGTCTCAGTATCCCATCCCTGCCTTCTCTCCAGTACCCCCTCTCTCCCTGGGTTGTCAGCCACTGGGAACTCCCCATCTGAAAAATATCCAATGAACTGCTGTGGGCCTCAACTACCCTCTGTGGCAGAGAATGTCTACCTCCCCCTGTCACCACTCTGGTGTGTGTGACAAAAATAATGTTTTTCTCATCTCGGTCCTAAAAGGATTTCCCTCTATCCTTGGAACTGTGTGTGTGTGTGGACCCCGTCCTGGACTTCCCCAACATTGCGAACAATCTTCCTGCATCTAGCCTGTCCAACCCCTTAAGAATTTTGTAAGTTTCTATAAGATCCCCCCTCAATCTTCTAAATTCTAGCGAGTACAAGCCGAGTCTTTCTTCATATGAAAGTCCTGCCATCCCAGGGATCGATCTGGTGAACCTACGCTGCACTGCCTCAATCACAAGGATGTCCTTCCTCAAATTAGGAGACCAAAACTGTACACAATACTCCAGATGTGGTCTCACCAGAGCCCTATACAACTTCAGAATGGCCTACTCCTGCACCTACCTTCTATGGAGCTATGAAACTGGCCATTGCTAGCTATGGGCTCAGTGAAAACCAGTCTCAGAAAATGAGACAAAACAAGAGGACTTTAAGCTGGGGTGACGTGTTGGGGTGGGGATGGAGAGAGGGGGAGAGGGGATGAAAGGGTGAGAGTTACTCCAACACTTTGTGTTTTTTTCCGCAAGATTTCAGCATCTGCAGTTCCTTGTGTCTCAGCGGTATCATCATCAGGGCTGTTATATTAGAAACATAGAAACATAGACAATAGGTGCAGGAGTAGAGGCCATTCGGCCCTTCGAGCCAGCACCTTTCGCCATTCAATTTGATCATGGCTGATCATCCAACTCAGTATCCCATCCCGGCCTTCTCTCCATACCCCCTGATCCCTTTAGCCACATCTAA
>NW_026576943.1:0-59888 GCF_028641065.1 Leucoraja erinaceus
ACTACAAACGCAAAAGACTAACGACACCATCAACAAAGACAAAATTACCAGCACAAATCACAAACCAACGCAAAAAGACACACGCTCAAACTCAACAAAAGACCAACAACGAGCTCAAACTTACAAAAGACCAGACGACAACCCCAGAAAATGATCAAACAAACAAACACTCCCGTCACTAAAGACACAAACACAACCACGTGCGACAAATCCACGCAAAAATCCCTACGAACAAAGACAACGCAAAAGACAACCGCCTAACGCTCAAAAAGTCTCTAACTAATCCAAACGACAAATCCGACAAACGACAAACGAGAAAAGCGAAGACACGACTAACGCAAAAACAAACGGCACTGACCTTAAAAGACAAACGACAAACCAAAATACAAAACGACAAACGCAAAAAGACAAACGACCAAAAAAGCCGACAAACGCAAAAAGACAAAGCGACCAAACGCAAAAAGACACTCAAATGACAAGACAAACGCAAAAGTCGACAAAAAATACAAACGCGCAAACCTCAAAAAGACGACGCAACATATTGCAAACACAGCGCAAAAAGACAAAGCGACAAACCAAAGACAAACGACAAACGCAACAAATACAACGACAAACTCAAAAAGACAAACGACAACGCAAAAAGACAAACGACAAAGGACCAACGCAAAAAGACACGCAGAACCAAAAAACAACCCAAAATACAAACGCAAAAAAGACAACCGACAAACGCAAAAAGAACAACGAAAAACGCAAAAAGACCACCGACAAACGCAAAAAGACAAACGACAAACGCAAAAAGACCAACGACAAACGCAAAAAGACAGAAGACAAACGACAGAAGACAAACGACAGAAGACAAACGACAGAAGACAAACGACAGAAGACAAACGACAGAAGACAAACGACAGACGCAAAAAGACAAACGACAAACGCAAAAAGACAATCGACAAACGCAAAGCAGACATCGAAACGCAAAAGGACAAACGACAAACTCGAAAATGGACAAAGACAAAGACGCAAAAAGTCTTTTGCAAAAAGGACAAACACAAACTCAAGACAAACGCAACGCGTGTCTTTTTGCTTTTTGTCATTTGTCTTTTTGCGTTTGTCGTTTGTCTTTTTGCGTTTGTCGTTTGTCTTTTTGCGTTTGTCTTTTGTCTTTTTGCGTTTGTCGTTTGTCTTTTTGCGTTTGTCGTTTGTCGTTTGTCTTTTTGCGTTTTTCGTTTGTCTTTTGCTTTTTTCTTTTTGTCATTTTTCGTTTGTCGTTTGTCTTTTTGCGTTTGTCGTTTTTCTTTTTGCGTTTGTCGTTTGTCTTTTTGCGTTTGTCGTTTGTCTTTTTGCGTTTGTCGTTTGTCTTTTTGCGTTTTGTCGTTTGTCTTTTTTTGCGTTTGTTCGTTTTTTCTTTTGTGTTTTTCGTTTTGTCTTTTTGCGTTTTGTCGTTTGTCTTTTTGTTTTGACTTTTGTCTTTTTTTTTGACACACGTTTGTCTTTTTGCGTTTGTCGTTTGTCTTTTTGTGCGTTGTGTCGTTTGCAAAGCATCAAACTTTTTTTTGCAAAAAGTCGTTTGTACTTTTTTTGCGTTTGACGCTTGTCCTTTTTGCAACCTTCAATGTCGACAAACGACAACCGCAAAAAATCAAACAGACCAACGGCGAAAAGACAACCGTGTCTTTTTGCGTTTGGCACAAACGACAAACGCAAAAAAGTGACGCCAAAAGACAAACTACAACGCAAAAAGACCAAACGTCAAAACGGCAAAAGTGCGACGCAAAAAGACAACAACAACGCAAAAAGACAAACGACAACACAAAAAGACAATGCAAAAAGACGATGCAAAAAGACGACGCAAAAACGGACAAACGCAAAAAGACAAAGGACAAATGCAAAAAGACGACGCAAAAAGAAACGACGCAAAAAGACAAACGACAAATGCAAAAAGACAAACGACAACGCAAAAAGCCAAACGACAAACACAAACGCAAAAAGACAAACGACAAAGGCAAAAAGACAAACGACAAACGCAAAAACAAAACACAACGACGGTTGCAAAACGCAAAAAACAAACGACAAACAAAAAGACAAATGACCAAACGCAAAAAGACAACGACAAACGCAAAAAGTCATTTTTTCAAACGCGTTTTTCGTTTGTTTTCGACTTTTTGCGTTTGTCGTTTGACAGTTTTCGTTTGCTTTGTCGTTTGTCGTTTGTTTTTTTGTCATTTTTCTTTTTGCGTTTGTCGGTTTTTTTTTGCGTTTGTCGTTTGTCTTTTTGCGTTTGCGTTTGTCTTTTTTCGTTCGTCTTTGTGCGTTTTTCGTTTGTCTTTTTGCGTTTTCGTTTGTCTTTTTGCGTTTGTCATCTTTCACCCTTCGTCGCCCTCCGCCCTCCTTTTTTCCATTTTCTTTTTGCGTTTGTCGTTTGGCTTTTTGCGTTTGTCTTTTTGCGTTTGTCGTTTGTCTTTTTGCGTTTGTCGTTTGTCTTTTTGCTTTTGTCGTTTGCCGTTTGCGTCGCCTTTTTTGCTTTTGTCGTTTGTCCTTTTGCGTTTGTCGGTTGTCTTTTTTGCGTTTGTCGGTTGTCTTTTTTGCGTTTGTCGGTTGCGTTTGCTTTTGTTGCGTTGCGTCGGTCAGTCTTCTTTTTGCGTTTGTCGGTTGTCTTTTTGCGTTTGTAGGTTGTCTTTTTGCGTCGTCTTTTTGTTTGTCTTTTTGCGTTTGTCTTTTTTGCGTTTGTCGTTTGTCTTTTTTGCGTTTGTCGTTTGTCTTTTTTGCGTTTGTCGTTTGTCTTTTTTGCGTTTGTCGTTTGTCTTTTTTGCGTTTGTCGGTTGTCTTTTGCGTTAGTCGGTTTGTCTTTTTGCGTTAGTCGTCGGTTCTTTTTTGCGTTTCGGTTGTCTTTTTCTTTTTGCGTTGTCTTTTTGGTTAGTCGGGTGGCTTTTTGCGTTAGTCGGTTGTCTTTTTGCGTTAGTCGGTTGTCTTTTTGCGTTAGTCGGTTGTCTTTTTGCATTAGTCGGTTGTCTTTTTGTTTCGTCGGTTGTCTTTTTGCGTTTGTCGGTTGTCTTTTTGCGTTTGGTCGGTTGTCTTTTTTGCGTTTGTCGGTTTGTCTTTTTGCGTTGTTGTCGTTTGTCTTTTTTGCGTTTGTCGTTTGTCTTTTTGCGTTTGTCGTTTGTCTTTTTGCGTTTGTCGTTTGTCTTTTTGCGTTTGTCGTTTGTCTTTTGTCTTTTTGCATTTGTCTTTTGTCTTTTCGTGTTTGTCGTTTGTCGTTTGTCTTTTTGCATTTGTCGTTTGTCGTTTGTCCTTTTTGCTTTTGTCTTTTTGCGTTTTGGGTTTGTCGTTTGTCTTTTTTCTTTTTTTTTTTTTCGTTTGTCTTTTGTCTTTTTTCGTTTGTCGTTTGTCTTTTTGCGCCGTCTTTTTGCGTTGTCTTTTTGCGTCGTCTTTTTGTGTTGCCTTTTTGCGTTGTCGTTTGTCTTTTTGCGTTTGTCGTTTGTCTTTTGCTTTTGGTTCGTTTGTCTTTTTTTTTGTCGTTTGTCTTTTTGGCGTTTGTCGTTTGCGTTTGTTTTTTTGCGTTTGTCGTTTGTCTTTTTGCGTTTGTCGTTTTTGTCTTTTGTCTTTTGTCTTTTTTGCATCGTCTTTTTTGCGTTTGTCAAACGTTGTCTTTTTTGCGTTTGTCGTTTGTCTTTTTTGCGTTTGTCGTTTGTCTTTTTGCGTTTTGTCGTTTGTCTTTTTGCGTTTGTCGTTTGTCTCTTTTTTACAAGCGTTTTGTCTTTTTGTCTTTTTGCGTTTGTCGTTTGTCTTTTTGCGTCTTCTTTTGGCTTTGTCGTTTGTGTTTTTGCGTTGTCATTTGGCTTGTTGCGGTGGCAAACGAAAAACGCAAAAAGACAAACGACAAACGCAAAAAGACGACGCAAAAAGACAAACGACAAACGCAAAAAGACAAACGACAAACGCAAAAAGACAAACCCGACAAACACAAAAACACAACCGACAAACGCAAAAACACAACCGACAAACGCAAAAAGATGACAAAAAGACAAACGACAAAAGCAAAAAGACAAACGCAAAAAGTCGACGCAAAAAAACAAACGACAACGCAAAAAGACAAACGACAAACGCAAAAAGACAAATGACAACAAGCAAAAAGACAAACGACAACGCAAAACGCAAAAAGACAAACGCAAAAAGACAAACGACAAACGCAAAAAGACAAACGACAAACGCAAAAAGACAAACGAACAACGACTAAAGACGTTTGTCGTCTTTTTGCGTTTGTCGTCGACTTTTTGCGTTTGTCATTTGTCTTTTTTGCGTCGTCTTTTTGCAATGTCTTTTTGCGTTTGTCGTTTGTCTTTTTGCGTTTGTCGTTTGTCTTTTTGCGTTTGTCGTTTGTCTTTTTGCGTTTGTCGTTTGTCTTTTTGCGTTTGTCGTTTGTCTTTTTTTTGCGTTTGTCGTTTGTCTTTTTGCGTTTGTCGTTTGTCTTTTTGCGTTTGTCGTTTGTCTTTTGCGTTTGTCGTTTGTCGTTTTTCGTTTGTCGCTTTTGTCTTTTTCTTTTTGCGTTTGTCTTTTGTCTTTTTGCGTTTGTCGTTTGTCTTTTTGCGTTTGTCGTTTGTCTTTTTGCGTTTGTCGGTTGTCTTTTTGCGTTTGTCGTTTGTCTTTTTGCGTTTGTCGTTTGTCTTTTTGCGTTTGTCGTTTGTCTTTTTGCGTTTGTCGTTTGTCTTTTTGCGTTTGTCGTTTGTCTTTTTGCGTTTGTCGTTTGTCTTTTTGCGTTTGTCGTTTGTGTCTTTTTGCGTTTGTCGGTTGTCTTCTTCTTTTTGCGTTTGTCGTTTGTCTTGTTTTGCGTTTTGTCGTTTGTCTTTTTGCGTTTGTCGGTTGTCTTTTTGCGTTTGTCGGTTGTCTTTTTGCGTTTGTCTTTTGTCTTTTTGCGTTTGTCGTTTGTCTTTTTGCGTTTGTCGTTTGTCTTTTTGCGTTTGTCGTTTGTCTTTTTGCGTTTGTCGTTTGTCTTTTTGCGTTTGTCGTTTGTCTTTTTGCGTTTGTCGTTTGTCTTTTTGCGTTTGTCGTTTGTCTTTTTGCGTTTGTCTTTTTGCGTTTGTCGTTTGTCTTTTTGCGTTTGTCGTTTGTCTTTTTGCGTTTGTCGTTTGTCTTTTTGCGTTTGTCTTTTTCTTTTTGCGTTTGTCTTTTGTCTTTTTGCGTTTGTCGTTTGTCTTTTTGCGTTTGTCGTTTGTCTTTTTGCGTTTGTCGTTTGTCTTTTTGCGTTTGTCGTTTGTCTTTTTGCGTTTGTCGTTTGTCTTTTTGCGTTTGTCGTTTGTCTTTTTGCGTTTGTCGTTTGTCTTTTTGCGTTTGTCGTTTGTCTTTTTGCGTTTGTCGTTTGTCTTTTTGCGTTTGTCGTTTGTGTCTTTTTGCGTTTGTCGTTTGTCTTTTTGCGTTTGTCGTTTGTCTTTTTGCGTTTGTCGTTTGTCTTTTTGCGTTTGTCGTTTGTCTTTTTGCGTTTGTCGTTTGTCTTTTTGCGTTTGTTTGTCGTTTGTCTTTTTGCGTTTGTCGTTTGTCTTTTTGCGTTTGTCGTTTGTCTTTTTTTGCGTTTTGTCGTTTGTCTTTTTGCGTTTGTCGTTTGTCTTTTTGCGTTTGTCGTTTGTCTTTTTGCGTTTGTCGTTTGTCTTTTTGCGTTTGTCGTTTGTCTTTTTGCGTTTGTCGTTTGTCTTTTTGCGTTTGTCGTTTGTCTTTTTGCGTTTGTCGTTTGTCTTTTTGCGTTGTCGTTTGTCTTTTTGCGTTTGTCGTTTGTCTTTTTGCGTTTGTCGTTTGTCTTTTTGCGTTTGTCGTTTTGTCTTTTTGCGTTTGTCGTTTGTCTTTTTGCGTTTGTCGTTTGTCTTTTTGCGTTTGTCGTTTGTCTTTTTGCGTTTGCGTTTGTCTTTTTGCGTTTGCGTTTGTCTTTTTGCGTTCGTCTTTTTGCCCTTTTTGTCGTTTGTCTTTTTGCATTTGTCTTTTTGCGTTCGTCGTTTGTTTTTTTGCCGTTTGTCGTTTGTCTTTTTTTTGCATTTTGTCTTTTTATTTGCGTTTGTCTTTTTGCGTTTGCGTTTGTCTTTTTGCGTTTGTCGTTTTTTGTTTTTGTCGTTTGTCTTTTTGCGTTTGTCGTTTGTCTTTTTGCGTTTGTCGTTTGTCTTTTTGCGTTTTGTGTTTTGTCTTTTTGCGTTTTGTCTTTTGTCTTTTTGCGTTTGTCGTTTGTCGTTTTTTGTTTTGTCGTTTGTCGTTTGTGTTTTTGCGTTGTCTTTTTGCGTTTGTCGTTTGTCTTTTTGCGTTTGTCTTTTTGCGGCGCCGTTTGTCTTTTTGCGTCGTCTTTTTGTCGTTTGTCGTTTGTCGTTTGTCTTTTTGTCTTTTTTGCGTTTGTCGTTTGTCTTTTTGCGTTTGTGCGTTTGTCTTTTTTTGCTTTGTTTTTTGCGTTTGTCTTTTGCGTTTGTCGTTTGTCTTTTTGCGTTTTCGTTTTGCGTCGTCTTTTTGCGTTTGTCTTTTTGTCTTTTTGCGTTTGTCGTTTGTTTTTGCCGTTTTGCGTTTGTCGTTTGTCTTTTTGCGTTTGTCGTTTGTCGTTTTTTTGTCTTTTGTCGTTTTGTTTTTGTGTTTGTTTTTTGTCTTTTTGTGTTTTCTGCTTTGTCGTTTGTCTTTTTGCGTTGTCGTTTGTCTTTTTTCGTTTGTCGTTTGTCTTTTTTTTTTTGCGTTTGTCTTTTTGCATCGTCTTTTTTTTGTCGTTTGTCGTTTGTCGGTTGTCTTTTTGCTTTTGTCGTTTGTCTTTTTGCGTTTGTCGTTTGTCTTTTTGCGTTTTTGTCGTTTGTCGTTTTTTTTTTTGCGTTTGTCGTTTGTCTTTTTGCGTTTGTCGTTTGTCTTTTTGCGTTTGTCGTTTGTCTTTTTGCGTTTTCGTTTGTCTTTTTGCTTTTGTCTTTTTCCTTTGTCATTTGTCTTTTTGTCGTTTTGTCGTTTGACGACGCAAAAAGACAAACGACAAACGCAAAAAGACAAACGACAACGACAAATGCAAAAAGACAAACGACAAACGCAAAAAGACAAACGACAAACGCAAAAAGACAAACTACAAACGCAAAAAGACAAACGACACGCAAAAAGACAAACGACAACGCAAAAAGACAAATGACAAACGCAAAAAGACGACCGACAAACGACAAACGCAAAAAGACAACCGACAAATGCAAAAAGACAACCGACAAATGCAAAAAGACAACAGACAAATGTAAAAAGACAATCGACAAACGCAAAAACACAACCGACAAACGCAAAAAGACAACCGACAAACGCAAAAAGAAAAACGAACAAACGCAAAAACGACAACCGACCAACGCAAAAACAACCGACAAACGCAAAAAGACGACAACGCAAAAAGACAAACGACAACGCAAAAAGACAAACGACAAACGCAAAAAGACAAACGACAAACGCAAAAAGACAACCGACAAATGCAAAAAGACAAACGACAAACGCAAAAAGACAAACGACAAATGCAAAAAGACAACAGACAAACGCAAAAAGACAACGCAAAAAGACAAACATACACTCAACAAGAAGACACGAAAAAACAAACGACAAACGCAAAAAGATGAACGACAAACGCAAAAAGACAAACGTCAAACGCAAAAAGACAAACGACAAACGCAAAAAGACGACGCAAAACGCAAAAAGACAAATGCAAAAAGACAAACAACAACGCAAAAAGACAAACGACAAACAGACAAATGACAAACGCAAAGACAAACGACAAACGACAAAAGACAAACGCAAAAAGACAAACGACAAACGTTTTGTTTTTTTTTTGTGTTTGTTGTTTGTCATTTGTCTTTTTGCGTTTGTCGTTTGTCTTTTTGCGTTTGTCGTTTGTCTTTTTGCGTTTGTCGTTTGTCTTTTTGCGTTTGTCGTTTGTCTTTTTGCGTTTGTCGTTTGTCTTTTTGCGTTTGTCGTTTGTCTTTTTGCGTTTGTCGTTTGTCTTTTTGCGTTTGTCGTTTGTGTGTTTTTGCGTTTGTCGTTTGTCTTTTTTGCGTTTGTCGTTTTGTCTTTTTTTTTGCGTTTGTCGGTTGTCTTTTTTTGCGTTTGTTCGGTTGTCTTTTTGCGTCGGTTGTCTTTTTGCGTTTGTCGTTTGTCTTTTTGCGTTTGTCGGTTTGTCTTTTTGCGTTTGTCGGTTGTCTTTTTGCGTTTGTCGGTTGTCTTTTTGCGTTTGTCGTTTGTCTTTTTGCGTTTGTCGGTTGTCTTTTTGCGTTTGTCGGTTGTCTTTTTGCGTTTGTCGGTTGTCTTTTTGCGTTTGTCGGTTGTCTTTTTGCGTTTGTCGTTTGTCTTTTTGCGTTTGTCGGTTGTCTTTTTGCGTTTGTCGTTTGTCTTTTTGCGTTTGTCGTTTGTCTTTTTGCGTTTGTCGTTTGTCTTTTTTTCGTTTGTTTTTTGTCTTTTTGCGTTTGTCGTTTGTCTTTTGTCGTTTTTGCGTTTGTCTTTTTGTTTGTCGTTTTGTCTTTTTTTGCGTTTGTCGTTTGTCCTTTTTGCGTCGTCGTTTGTGCGTTTGTCGTTTTTTTGCGTTTGTGTTGTCTTTGTCTTTTTGCGTTTGTCGTTTGTCTTTTTGCGTTTGTCGTTTGTCTTTTTGCGTTTGTCGTTTGTCTTTTTGCGTTTGTCGTTTGTCTTTTTGCGTTTGTCGTTTGTCTTTTTGCGTTTGCGTTTGTCGTTTTGCGTTTGTCTTTTTGCGTTTGTCTTTTTGCGTTTGTCGTTTGTCTTTTTGCGTTTGTCGTTTGTCTTTTTGCGTTGTCGTTTGTCGTTCTTTTTGCGTTTGTCTTTTTGCGTTTTTCGTTTGTCTTTTTGCGTTTGTCGTTTGTCTTTTTTTTTGTCTTTTTGCTTTTGCGTTTTTGCGTTTGTCTTTTTGCGTTTGTCGTTTGTCTTTTTGCGTTTGCGTTTGTCGTTTGTCTTTTTGCGTTTGTCTTTTTGCGTTTGTCTTTTTCCTTTGTCATTTGTCTTTTTGTCGTTTTGTCGTTTGACGACGCAAAAAGACAAACGACAAACGCAAAAAGACAAACGACAAATGCAAAAAGACAAACGACAAACGCAAAAAGACAAACGACAAACGACAAACGACAAACGCAAAAAGACAAACGACAGCGCAAAAAGACAAACGACAACGCAAAAAGACAAATGACAAACGCAAAAAGACAAACGACAAACGCAAAAAGACAACCGACAAACGCAAAAAGACGACGCAAAAAGACAAACGACAAACGCAAAAAGACAAACGACAAACGCAAAAAGACAACCGACAAACGCAAAAACACAACCGACAAACGCAAAAAGACAACCGACAAACGCAAAAAGACAACGCAAAAAGACAAACGACAAAAAGACAAACGCAAAAAGACGACGCAAAAAGACAAACGCAAAAAGACAAACGACAAACGCAAAAAGACAAACGACAAAACGCAAAAAGACAACCGACAAACGCAAAAAGACGACGCAAAAAGACAAACGACAAATGCAAAAAGACAAACGACAAACGCAAAAAGACAACCGACAAACGCAAAAACACAACCGACAAACGCAAAAACACAACCGACAAACGCAAAAAGATGATGCAAAAAGACAAACGTCAAACGCAAAAAGACAAACGACAAACGCAAAAAGACGACGCAAAAAGCCAAACGACAACGCAAAAAGACAAACAACAACGCAAAAAGACAAACGACAACGCAAAACGACAAACGACAAACGAAAAAGACAAACGACAAACGCAAAAAGACAAACGACAAACGCAAAAAGACAAACGACAAACGACGTTTGTCTTTTTGCGTTTGTCGTTTGTCTTTTTGCGTTTGTCATTTGTCTTTTTTGCGTTTGTCTTTTTGTCTTTTTGTCTTTTGCGTTTGTCCTTTGTTATTTTTGCGTTTGTCGTTTGTCGTTTTTTGCGTTTGTCGTTTGTCTTTTTGCGTTTGTCGTTTGTCTTTTTGCGTTTGTCTTTTGTTTTTTTTTGTTTTGTCGTTTGTCTTTTTGCGTTTGTCGGTTTTCTTTTTGCGTTTGTCGTTTGTCTTTTATCTTTTTGTCGTTTGTCTTTTTGCGTTTGTCGTTTGTCTTTTTGCGTTTGTCGTTTGTCTTTTTTTGCATTTGTCGGTTGTCTTTTTGCGTTTGTCGTTTGTCGTTTTGTTCTTCTCGTTTGTTGTTGTTCTTTTGTCGGTTTGTCTTTTTTGCTTTGGTTGTTTGTCTTTTTGCGTTTGTCGGTTTTCTTTTTGTGTTTGTCGGTTGTCTTTTTGCGTTTGTTTGTCGGTTGTCTTTTTGCGTTTGTCGGTTGTCTTTTTGCGTTTGTCGGTTGTCTTTTTGCGTTTGTCGGGTGTCTTTTTGCGTTTGTCGGTTGTCTTTTTGCGTTTGTCGGTTGTCTTTTTGCGTTTGTCGGTTGTCTTTTTGCGTTTGTCGTTTGTCTTTTTGCGTTTGTCGTTTGTCTTTTTGTGTTTGTCGTTTGTCTTTTTGCGTCGTCTTTTTGCGGCGCCGTTTGTCTTTTTGCGTCGTCTTTTTGCGTTTGTCTTTTGTCTTTTTGCGTTTGTCTTTTGTCTTTTTGTCGTTTGTTGTTTGTCTTTTTGCGTTTGTCCTTTGTCTTTTTGCGTTTGTCCTTTGTCTTTTTGCATTTGTCGTTTGTCTTTTTGCGTTTGTCGGTTGTCTTTTTGCGTTTGTCGGTTGTCTTTTTGCGTTTGTCGTTTGTCTTTTTGCGTTGTTTGTTTGCGTTTTTCGGTTTTCTTTTTGTAGTTTTCGGTTGTCTTTTTGCGTTTGTCGGTTGTCTTTTTGCGTTTGTCGGGTGTCTTTTTGCGTTTGTCTGTTGTCTTTTTGCGTTTGTCGGTTGTCTTTTTGCGTTTGTCGTTTGTCTTTTTGCGTTTGTCGTTTGTCTTTTTGCGTTTGTCGTTTGTCTTTTTGCGTTTTTGTCGTTTGTCTTTTTGCGTTTGTCGTTTGTCTTTTTGCGTTTTGCGTTTGTCGTTTTTCTTTTTGCGTTTTTTTGTCGTTTTCTTTCGTTTGTCGTTTGTCTTTTGTCGTTTGTCGTTTGTCTTTTTGCGTTTTCGTTTGTCTTTTTTTTTTGTCGTTTGTCTTTTTGCGTTTGTCGTTTGTCTTTTTACGTTTGTCGTTTGTCGTTTGTCTTTTTGCGATTGTCGTTTGTCTTTTTGCGTTTGTCGTTTGTCTTTTTGCGTTTGTGGTTTGTCTTTTTGCGTTTGTCGTTTGTCTTTTTGCGTTTGTCGTTTGTCGTTTGTCTTTTTGTGTTTGTCGTTTGTCTTTTGGCGTTTGTCGTTTTGCATTGGTCGTTTGTCTTTTTGCGTTTGTTTTTGCGTCGTCTTTTTGTGTTTGGCTTTTTGCGTTTGGCGTTTGTCGGTTTGTGTTGTCTTTTTGCGTTTGTCGGTTGTCTTTTTTGCGTTTGTCGGTTGAATTTTTGCGTTTGTTGCTTGTCTTTTTGCGTTTGTCGTTTGTCTTTTTGCGTTTGTCGTTTGTCTTTTTGCGTTTGTCGTTTGTCTTTTTGCGTTTGTCGTTTGCCTTTTTGCGTTGTCTTTTTGCGTTGTCGTTTGTCTTTCGTCTTTTTACATTGTCTCTTTTTGCGTTTGTCGGTTGTCTTTTTGCGTTTGTCGGTTGTCTTTTTGCGTTTGTCGGTTGTCTTTTTGCGTTTGTCGTTTGTCTTTTTGCGTTTGTCGTTTGTCTTTTTGCGTTTGTCGGTTGTCTTTTTGCGTTTGTCGGTTGTCTTTTTGCGTTTGTCGGTTGTCTTTTTGCGGTTGTCGGTTGTCTTTTTTGCGTTTGTCGGTTGTCTTTTTGCGTTTGTCATTTGTCTTTTTGCGTTTGTCGTTTGTCTTTTTTTTTGCGTTTGTCTTTTTGCAAACGTTCGTTTGTCTTTTTTTTTGCGTTTGTCGTTTGTCTTTTTTCGTTTGTCTTTTTGCGTTTGTCGTTTGTCTTTTTTGCGTTTGTCGTTTGTCTTTTTGCGTTTGTCGTTTGTCTTTTTGCGTTTGTCGTTTGTCTTTTTGCGTTTGTCGGTTTGTCTTTTTGCGTTTGTCGGTTGTCTTTTTGCGTTTGTCGGTTGTCTTTTTGCGGTTGTCGGTTGTCTTTTTGCGGTTGTCGGTTGTCTTTTTGCGTTTGTCGGTTGTCTTTTTGCGTTTGTCATTTTGCGTTTTCTTTTTGCGTTGGTCGTTTGTCGTTTGTCTTTTTGCGTCATCTTTTTGCGTTTGTCGGTTGTCTTTTTGCATTTGTCGTTTGTTTTTTTGCGTTTGTCGGTTGTCTTATTGCTTTTGTCGGTTGTCTTTTTTCATTTGTCTGTTGTCGTTTGTTTTTTTGCTTTTTGCGTCGTCTTGTCGTTTGTCTTTTTGCGTTGTCGTTTGTCTTTTTGCGTTTGTCGTTTGTCTTTTTGCGTTTGTCTTTTTGCGTTTGTCATTTGTCTTTTTGTCGTTTGACGACGCAAAAAGCGTTTGACAGACGACAAACGCAAATAGACAAACGACAAACGCAAAAAGACAACCGACAAACGCAAAAAAACAAACAAAAAAATCGACAAACGACAAACACAAAAAAGACAAAAAACAAACGCAAAAGACAAACGCAAAAAGACAAACGACAAACGCAAAAAGACAAACGACAAACGCAAAAAAAAAAGACAAACGCAAAAATCAAACGACAAACAAAGACAAACGACAAACGAAAAAAGACAAACGACAAACGCAAAAAGACAAACGACAAACGCAAAAAGACAAACGACAAACGCAAAAAGACAAACGACAAACGCAAAAAGACAAACGACAAACGCAAAAAGACAAACGACAAACGCAAAAAGACAAACGACAAACGCAAAAAGACAAACGACAAACGCAAAAAGACAAACGACAAATGCAAAAAGACAAACGACAAACGTCTTTTTGCGTCGTCATTTGTCTTTTTGCGTTTGTCATTTGTCTTTTTGCGTCATATTTTTGCGTTTGTCGTTTGAAAGACAAAGACAAACGCAAAAAGACAAATGACAAACGCAAAAAGACAAACGACAAATGCAAAAAGACAAATGACAACAGACAAAACGCAAAAAGACAAATGACAAACGCAAAAAGACAACGCAAAAAGACAAACGACAAACGCAAAAAGACAAACGACAAACGCAAAAAGACAAACGACAAACGCAAAAAGACAAACGACAAACGCAAAAAGACAAACGACAAACGCAAAAAGACAAACGACAAATGCAAAAAGACAAAAGCGATTAGAAGGAAGGTCGCAAATCTCTGTAAACTTCCTCAACAGACATGCTGGGTCGTCAGGAGAGTTGGCTGGCTCAACAAGCTGTTTGTCCGCATCCAGGACCGCTGGACGGTACTCAAACGACTTAGCCCTCCTCATGGCATCTGGCCCAGCGAGATTCAGTAGCAGAGATGTTCTGACAGCAGCAGGATCATTGCGGTGTGCAATATTTACATAGTGGTTGTAGTCCATGATGAATGTGTCCCATCGCTCCGCGATGTCGGCATCAAAGACTAACGGGGAAGGCTTGCGACAAGACGAAGCCATCACTACACACACACTCAAAAGGCAAAATAAAACACGATGTACGAGAGGCGCAGATTAACAGGTTCTGACACCATGTAAAGGAATCTAGACGTCGTCCTTAGTCCTTCACTAAGTCTTTATTAAGACACTACTTCCACACGTCCCAGCACTGACCACAACTGGTCTACACACGTACTGGAACCTACAGGGGGAGGGTGCATGCAGATACTACAGTTATACTACAAAATGTGGGAGTGTCAATATGGTAATGAGGTAACTACATATATGGTTTCATGCATAACCATCTACAGGCACAAACAATCTCCCAGATGTACTGGAGGACAGAGGATCTAGGGAGACAAAGGAACTGAAAGAAATTTGCAATGGGCGAGAAATAGTATTGGGTAGACTGATGAGACTGAAAGCTGATAAACCCACAGGGCCTGGTGGTATGCAAGGAGGTGGCTCTAGAAATCGTGGATGCATTGGTGATCATTTTCCAATGTTCCGTAGATTCAGGATCAGTTCCTGTGGATTGGAGGGAAGCTAATGTTATCCCAATTTTTAAGAAAGGAGCGAGAGAGAAAACGGGGAATTATAGACCAGTTAGCCTGACATCAGTGGTGGGGAATATGCTGGAGTCAATTATTAAAGAGGTAATCATGGGGCATTTGGATAGCAGTAAAAGGATTAGTCCAAGTCAAAATGGATTTATGAATGGGAAATCCTGCTTGTCTAATCTTCGGGAATTTTCAGACAAATAAAATAGATGAACGAGAGCCAGTGGATGTAGTGTATCTGGGCTTTCAGAAAACTGATAAGGTGCCACACAGAGATTGGTGGGCAAAATTAGAGCACATGTTACTGTCATATGAGGAAAGATTAGAAAGACTGGGATTGTATTCACTGGAATTTAGAAGGATGAGAGGAGATCTTATAGAAAGGCATAAAATTATAAAAGTACTGGACAGGCTAGATGCAGGAAAAATGTTCCCAATGTTGGGGGAGTCCAGAACCAAGGGCCACAATCTAAGAATAAAGGGGAGATCATTTAAAACTGAGATGAGAAAAAACGTTTTCACCCAGAGAATTGTGAATGTGTGGAATTCTCTGCCAGAGAGGGCAGTGGAGGCCAATTCACTGGATGAATTTAAAAGAGTTAGGTAGAGCTCTAGGGGCTAGTGGAAACAAGGGATATGGGGAGAAGGCAGGCACGGGTTACTGATTGTGGATGATCAGCCATGATCTCAATGAATGGCGGTGCTGGCTCGAAGGGCCAAATGGCCTCCTCCTGCACCTATTTTCTATGTTTCTATGTTTAATCAAGTATCTATCTATCTCTGCCCTAAAAATATCCATTGGCTTGGCCTCCACAGCCTTGAATGGCAATGAATTCCACAGATTCACCACCTTCTGACTAAAGAAATTCCTCATCAAGTCCTTCCTAAAGGAACATCCTTTAATTCTGAGGCTGTGACCTCTGGTCCTAGACTCTCCCACTAGTGGAATCAACCTTTGCTGACCAGTGACCATGCAGCCCAGCGACCCCACATACTAGCTCTATCCTACACCCACCAGAGACAAATCATTATATTTCAACGAAGCCAATTTAAAAACCTGGAGGTCTTTGAAGTTTGGGGGAAAACCCGGAGAAATCTCCACACATCACAGGGGAGAAGGTACAAAGTCTGTACAGACAGCACCCGAGGTCAGGCTGGGACCCGGGACTCTGGCGCTGTGAGGCAGCAACTCCAGTCTAATTTCATCTTCAAATCCAGGAACTCAGCTGAGAGATGCTGAGACTCTGAAGAAAGGTCTCGACGCGAAAGGTCACCCATCCCTTCTCTCCAGGGACGCTGCATGTCCCGCTGAGTTACTCCAGCATTTTGTGTCTCTCTCCAGTGAGACAGACTGGATAGTTTATCAGCCACATTATTTACAAGCAGCTTAACGTGGACTCGTGTAAATGTTTCACAAGAACTACTAGAAGTCCTTCCATCCTGGAATTCCCCCACTATAGATTCAGTCAGTATTAAAGAGTAAAAAATTCTCACTCGGCGGCAGATATCCTGGTTGATGAAATTGCTCAGATTATTTCTACGTTGTATATATAGTGCGCTCCAAAGCTCCACCTCCGCTGCACACACACGGGGTTAGACACACAATGCTGGAGTAACTCAGCGGGACAGCCAGCATCTCTGGGGAGAAGGAATGGGTGACCTTTCGGGTCGAGACCCTTCTGGAGACGATTCCTTCTCTCCAGAGATGCTGCCCGACCCGCTGAGTTATTCGAGCGCTTTGTGTAAACCAGTATCTGCAATTCCTTGCTCCGAATGCGCCTCTCATAGATGTGTAGGAGGGAACTGCAGATGCGGGTTCACACCGAAAATAGACACAAAGTGCTGGAGTAACTCAGCGGGACAGGCAGCACCTCTGGGGAGAAGGAATGGGTGACGTTTTGGGTTGAGACTCTGCTCCACATTATTCTTTGACTTTGCCACCAGCTACAACCCAATCCCACCACGGTTTGGTGTTGTGTTCTCCCAAAAGAGCACTCTCTCTGTAATGCACTGGTTGTCCCATCCTCTCCCGCTCCCCTCCCCCCCCCCTCCCATCACCATACATCCATCTCTCCCCCTCATCCTACCCCATCCTTCAGACAGTCTACCCCATCCCCTTTCCCTCCCCTCCACGCCCCCCTCCCCTCCCTTGCCCTCCGCCTCCACCCCTCATCCTCCTGCGCTCCAGGGAATAGTCGCAGACACAACGTCTGCCTATGGCTCACGCCCTCTAGACCTGGCAACATCCTTCCTGTACCCGTTCCAGCTTAACAACATGTTTCCTGTAACACGGTGCCCAGAACTGAACACAATACTTTAAAAATAGAACCTCACTAATGTCTTATACAACTGCCTGTCCCGCTGAGTACGTGTCAGATTTGTCTATGAACAGTCTTAACATAGAAACATAGAAATTAGGTGCAGGAGTAGGCCATTCGGCCCTTCGAGCCTGCACCGCCATTCAATATGATCATGGCTGATCATCCAACTCAGTATCCCGTACCTGCCTTCTCTCCATACCCCCTGATCCCCTTAGCCACAAGGGCCACATCTAACTCCCTCTTAAATATAGCCAATGAACTGGCCTCAACTACCCTCTGTGGCAGAGAGTTCCAGAGATTCACCACTCTCTGTGTGAAAAAAGTTCTTCTCATCTCGGTTTTAAAGGATTTCCCCTTTATCCTTAAGCTGTGAACAAATGAAATTAACATTTGTTTATTCAACTGGTCTATTTTTGAAGATTAAGTAAACACGATGCCTTCCTTCTCCAGAGATGCTGCTTGAGACGCTGAGTTACTCCAGCATTTTGTGTCCAAAAGAGCAATTGCCAATGTTAGAGAGGAGGAAGGAACAAGGGGCAGCAGAGATCTGCAGATGTACAGAGTATTTAGCAACAAGTGGGACTTGAAAGTGGCGCCAAACTGGTGACCCTGTGCACTGTCTCAGTGTACTACTGTAAGAAGATGGACTTACTAGGATGTTGCCAGGACTAGAGGGTGTGAGCTACAGGGAGAGGTTGAGCAGGCTGGGTCTCTATTCCCTGGAGTGCAGGAGGATGAGGGGTGATCTTATAGAGGTGTATAAAATCATGAGAGGAATAGATCGGGTAGAGTCTCTTGCCCAGAGTAGGGGAATCGAGGACCAGAGGACATAGGTTCAAGGTGAAGGGGAAAAGATTTGATACCAATCTGAGGGGTAACTTTTTCACACAAAGGGCGGTGGGTGTATGGAACGAGCTGCCAGAGGAGGTAGTTGAGGTAGTTTGTTTGGTTGTTTGTCTTTTTGCACAAAGTCAGCAAGCATTGCCACTTTTCATTTCACTGCACATCTCTTATGTGTATGTGACAAATAAACTTGACTTGACTTGACTCTAACATGCTGGCAGTTACCCAGTCAAACTTCAGGTCACGTGATTTATAAGAACCTGCCTTTCAATTTCTCAGAACTTGGTCGCTGACTTTTAGTTGAACAACATTTCCGTTCAGCTATATTTAGTGGGGTTTCTAATCAGTTCCTCATTTTATACAATGATTAATAGAGGTGTCTAAATTCTCCCAAATGTTTATGTTTAGTTTAGTTTAGAGATACAAGGCAGAAACAGGCCCTTCGGCCCATCGAGTCTGTACTGACCAGCGATCCTCACACACTTACTCTATCCTACACTCACCAGGGATAATTTGCATTTTATACAATGCTAATGCACGGAATGTTGGAAGAGTTTTTGCACAGTTCTTGCTCAGTATATTTTTTATTCTGAATCAAGAATATTTTGTATGGAGTTTATTTTGATTTTTTTTTTAAAACAGGGACACTGTCCTGTGGTCACAGCTCTCTCACCAACACTAAATAAAACGACAAAGAGCTTTATTTAAAGGCACAGTGGCGCAGCGGTAGAGTTGCTGCCTCACAGCGACAGAGACCCGGGTTCGATCCTGACTGCGGGTGCTGTCTGTGCGGAGTTTGTACGTTCTCCCCGTGACCTGTGTGGGTTTTCTCCGGGTGCTTCAATTTCCTCCCACACTCCATTGACGTACAGGTTTGTAGGTTAATTGGTGGGGTATGATGGCACAATGTCCCTTGTCTGTGTAGGATAATATAATAATAATAATAATAAATTTTATTTATGGGCGCCTTTCAAGAGTCTCAAGGACACCTTACAAAAATTTAGCAGGTAGAGGAAAAACATGTAAGGGGAATGAAATAAATAGTAGAGACATGACTAGTACACAAAGTAAAGACAGAATACAATTCAAAACACAATATGAGGCAATTAATGCACAGATGAAAAGGGAGGGGGACGTGGGGCTAAGGATAGGCAGAGGTGAAGAGATGGGTTTTGAGGCGGGACTGGAAGATGGTGAGGGACACGGAATTGCGGATCAGTTGGGGGAGGGAGTTCCAGAGCCTGGGAGCTGCCCTGGAGAAGGATCTGTCCCCAAAACTGCGGAGGTTGGACTTGTGGATGGAGAGGAGACCGGCTGATGTGGATGTGAGGGACCGTGAGGGTTGGTAGGGGGAGAGGAGGTCAGTGAGATATGGGGGGGGCAGATGGTGGAGGGCTTTGTAGGTGAGGACCAGGATTTTGTAGGTGATCCGGTGGGAGATGGGAAGCCAGTGAAGTTGTTTGAGGACTGGAGTGATGTGATGCCAGGATTTGGTGTGGGTGATGAGTCGGGCGGCTGCGTTCTGGACCAGTTGGAGTCGGTTGATGTAGGTGGAGCTGATGCCAAGGAGAAGTGAGTTGCAGTAGTCCAGTCGGGAGGAGATGAAGGCATGGATGAGTCTTTCAGCAGAGGGAGGTGTGAGAGAGGGTCTGATTTTGGTGATGTTGCGGAGATGAAAGAAGGAGGTTTTAATGACATGGCGGATGTGAGGCTCAAGGGAGAGGGTGGAATCAAAGATCACGCCAAGGTTGCGGGCCTGGGGAGATGGGGAGACAGTGGTGCCGTCGATGGTGAGAGTGGGGTTATTGATTTTGCTGAGTGTGGCTTTGGAGCCTATGAGGAGGAATTCTGTCTTATCGCTGTTGAGTTTGTGGAAGTTATGTTGCATCCAGGTTTTTGCGGGCCTGGGGAGACAGTGGTGCCGTCGATGGTGAGAGTGGGGTTATTGATTTTGCTAAGTGTGGCTTTGGAGCCTATGAGGAGAAATTCTGTAGGATAGTGTTAATGTGCGGGGAACGCTGGTCGGCATGGACTTGGTGGGCCGAAGGGCCTGTTTCCGTGCTGTATCTCTAAACTACATTGAACCTGAACTAAATGTTTAGTTTAGTTTAGTTTAGTTGACTTTGCCCCACGGAGTCCACACAGACTAGTTATCCCGCACATTAACACTATCCTACACACACTAGGGGCAATCTTACATGAGCACAAGTACATGTACGATTCACACCAGCATAATGATCTTTAGAATTGTTTGAATTACTGTCATTCCCAATAGTTCAGTCCCACCTTGTTTATGGCAAAGCAAACATACCACAGAGGGCATTGATGCTGATCAAGGTTTAAAAACTATTCGGGATTTTGATGCATAGATCATGTCTTCTGAAGGCAAGAATGTGGAACGATAACTTTTTTAATAAAAATAGATTGCTAACTTATTTTTCCTTAGTGGCACGCAGTTTGGTGTTTAGAGTTTACTTCTGTAAGTTCAGTTTAGAATAGAATAGTTTCTTTATTGTCATTGTAACATGAACCATGTACAACAAAATTTAAAAATGTCAGCCAGTCAGTGCACCATTCAAACATTTCTAAAAGCTAACGATACATACAAGATAAAGTATTAAAAGATAAACAACTAAAATAAATATCACGAAAATAGCACGCATAAACACCCAACCCTCGATTCCACAGTGTACCACAGTCCCTTAGTCTGTATCGCCCCTGCGTTCCTTGGCGGCTACATTTAGTGCTTTTATAGCAGTGGGGTAAAAACTGTTTTTTAGTCTGTTCGTACTTGTCCTTGTAGATCTGTACCGTCTGCCTGACGGCAACAGTTCAAACAGGGAGTGTCCGGGGTGGGAAATGTCCTTTATAATACTCTGGGATTTTTTGATGCAGCGGGAACTGTGTAGGTCCTCCAAGGTAAGGAGAGGGCAGCCGACAATCCTCTGGGCGTTGTCAATGGCCCTCTGGAGCACTTTCCTCTGAGCCGCTGTGCAGCTGGTGTACCACACGCATACACAGTATGTTAGTATGCTCTCAATGGAGCACCGATAAAAGGACAGCAGCAGTCTCTGAGTGATGTTATTCTTCCTGAGCACCCTCAGGAAGTGCAGTCTCTGCTGGACCTTTTTCAGCAGCGCAGAGGTGTTCACGCTCCACGTCAGGTCCTCCTCAATATGGATTCCCAGGAAGCGGAAATCCGCCACCCTCTCCACACAGTGCCTTAGTTTAGTTTAGTTGAGTTTAGTTTAGTGTCGTGTAGTTTATGATACAGAGCGGAAACAGGACCTTCGGCCCACCGAGTCCACACTGAGAATCGATCACCTGTCCACACTAGTTCTCCATTATCCCACTTTCACATACACTCACTACACACTAGGGACAATTTACAGAATGGCCAATGAACCTACAAACCTTTGGGAATCTTTGGAGTGTGGGTGGAAACTGGAGCTCCCGGATAAAACCCACACAGGTCACGGGGAGAACGTACAAACTCCGTACAGACAGCACCCGTGGTCAGGATCGAACCTCGGTCTCCGGCGCTGTGAGGCAGCAACTCTACCGCTGCGCTACTAAAAATGTAACTATTCAAGTTTACAACCTTACTTCAGAAATGATGAAAGATATTCACTCCAGAATGTTACCTCTTATTACAGATGATTTTCATAACTTCGTAAGTGAGAGGAGAAGAATTAGGCCATTCGGCCCATCAAGTTTACTCTGCCATTCAATCATGCCTGGCTATCTCTCCCTCCCAACCCCATTCTCCTGCCTTCTCCCCTTAATCCCTTACACCCGCACTAATCAAGAACCTATCTTTATCTGCCTTAAATATTGTAGATTGGTTATTTCCTACTAGCCAATTGTAGTGCTTGTAGTAGTTGCTCTGCCTAATATGTGTTTTATATTAGCAAGAGTTTGCCTACGTTATTCAGTATGAGTAGCTGCTAGCAATGATATGTCCTGCAGACTGATTCTGTAAGCACATTTAATAAACATGTGTTGTGTCCTGATATGTGTTTGACTCCACTCATTACAAATATATCCACTGACTTGTGGCCTCCACAGCCATCTGTGGCAAGAATTCCACAGATTCACCACCCTAAAGAAATCTGACTAAAGATATAAAATTATAAAAGGAATGGTCAAGTTAGATGCGGGAAAAATGTTCCCAATGTTGGGCGAGTCCAAAACCAGGGGCCACACAGTCTTAGAATAAAAGGGAGGTCATTTAAGACTTTCTCACCCAGAGAGTTGTGAATTTATGGAATTCCCTGCCACAGAGGGCAGTGGAGGCCAAGTCACTGGATGGATTTAAGAGAGAGTTAGATAGAGTTCTAGGGGCTAGTGGAGTCAAGGGAAATGGGGAGAAGGCAGACACGGGTTATTGATACGGGACGATCAGCCATGATCACAATGAATGGCGGTGCTGGCTCGAAGGGCCGAATGGCCTCCTCCTGCACCAATTTTCTATGTTTCTATGTAAGTTCCTCCTCATCGCCCTCCTAAAGATACGTCTTTTTATTCTGAGACTGTGCCTTCTAGTCCTAGACTCTCCCACTAGTGGAAACATCCTCTCCGCATCCACTCTATCCAGGCCATTCACTAGGATAGAACTAGTGTACAGTGTAATCGCTGGTCAGTGGACAGTGAGTCAAAGGGCCTGTTTCCACGCTGTATCTCTAAACTAAACATTGGTATGTAATTGGACGGTTAAAATAATATACACCAATCTTTCCCACTCGTCACTTTAATTTCATGTTTCATGTATTTTGTGTGTTTATGGCTGTTGTCAGATCAATTTCCCTCCTGGGATAAATAAAGTTCTATTGTATTGTATCGTATAGTATCGTATTCTGTCTCTGTAACTAAACTAAACTAAACACTCCGAACCCTTGCCATCTATAAATCACCCGTCTCTTATCCCCCATCTAGGCACCTCCCCCTCATTCATTTCTTTTCAATCTCATCTCTATCACCCTCCCTCCCTCCCTCCCATCTGTCATTCCTCGACTCGGATGAGTGAGGTGGGCGGTCGAGAGTGTAGGGGGAAGGAACTGCAGATGCTGGTTTACACCGAAGATCCACACAAAAAGCTGGAGTAGCTCAGAGGAACAGGCAGCGTCTCTGGAGAGAAGGAATGGGTGACGTTTCGGGTCGAGACCCTTCTTCAGACTGTCAGGGGAGAAGGAGATACAGAGATAAGGAAGGGTAAAGGGCCTGTCCCACTGAGGGGACTTTTCAGCGACTGTCTTCGACCTTCAAGCTCGAGGGCACTCGCCTGTTAAACCTCGAGCTGGATCGACCATCAGGAGAGACACACGCACACACACACACACACACATGCACACACACACACACGCACGCACACGCATCCATGCACGCACGCACGCACACATATACACACGCACACACACACACACGCATCCACGCACAACACACACACACACACACACACACACACACACACACACACACACACACACACACATACACACGCACGCACACACACGCACACACACACACACACCGCAAAGGCGGGGGCCAGGGAAAGCGGGGGAGCGGTGTCTGAATTCACACTCGCAATGAACAGGAACTTAAAAGACGGCTGGCACAAAGTCCTTCAGAGAGCGCGGAGGTGGGGGGGGTGGGGGGGGGGGGGGGGGGGGGAGAGTAGGGAAAGAGAGGGGGAGAGAAGGGGAGAGAAGTGAAGAGAAGGGGGAGAAGGAGTGGAGCCACTTTTAAGAAGCCAGACAACTTATAATAAAGTTTAGCGGGCATTTAACATTACCGGTCGGTTTTTCTTGGTTCTGAAAACTCCAATGAGCCAATTAAAATTCCCGGTCAGCAAAGGAGATAGCCTACAGCTGCCCTCGACTGCCTATAACTACACAGTGACCCCACCCCACTGCACTACAAGTTCAAAAGAACCAGGCCAACCAATTTTTACTGAAAAAAGCATACTGAAAAAACGTCCTCGACCAAACTGAAGCCGTGAGTTTCCGGGAACCGGGAACTTTCCTCGAGCATGAAGGAGAGTTCCAGTGTCCTCCTAGGACCACGTGTCGACCATGCTGCGAGTTTGAGTCCAGTGCAAACTCTTCTAAACTCGCAGATTAGGTTGCCGCAGTGGGACAGCCCCTTAAGGTGCGGAAATGAAACTAATGTGCTCTTGTGATTTGTGTCTGATTCAGCAGAGTCCATTTTCACTTCTTCCTTGACTGCTCTTTTGTGGGCAAGAATTACTGAGTTCTTCTTCCACTGGAAGAGAACATGAAGGGAAAAGGGGAGATGCAACGAGACCTGGGTGTCATGCTACACCAGTCATTGAAAGCAGGCATGCAGGTGCAGCAGGCAGTGAAGAAAGCGAATGGTATGTTAGCATTCATAGCAAAAGGATTTGAGTATAGGAGCAGGGAGGTTCTACTGCAGTTGTACAGGGTCTTGGTGAGACCACATCTGGAGTATTGCATACAGTTTTGGTCTCTTAATCTGAGGAAAGACATTCTTGCCCTAGAGGGATAACAGAGAAGGTTCACCAGACTGATTCCTGGGATGGCAGGACTTTCATATGAAGAAAGACTGGATAGACTCGGCTTGTACTCACTAGAATTTAGAGGATTGAGGGGGGATCTTATAGAAACTTACAAAATTCTTAAGGGGTTGGACAGGCTAGATGCAGGAAGATTGTTCCCGATGTTGGGGAAGTCCAGAACAAGGGGTCACAGCTTAAGGATAAGAGGGAAGTCTGTTAGGATCGAGATGAGAAAAACTTTTTTCACACAAAGGGTGGTGAATCTCTGGAACTCTCTGCCGCAGAGGGTAGTTGAGGCCCGTTCATTGGCTATATTTAAGAGGGAGTTAGATGTGGCCTTTGTGGCTAAGGGGATCAGGGGGTATGGAGAGAAGGCAGGTACGGGATACTGAGTTGGATGATCAGCCATGATCATATTGAATGGCGGTGCAGGCTCGAAGGGCCGAATGGCCTACTCCTGGGTAGTGGGTTTGTACATGCAAAATGAAAACGCATCTGAAGAAAAATTTACAGCCAGATTTATAACTTCTGAGAATTTTTAGATACCAAAGGAATCTAGAAAAAACACAAATAATGCCTTACTGTTGATGAAATGCAGTGAGCAAACGCGATAATTCCGATATTTTCAATTCCGATATCTGCACGGCCAATGTTTACCAAGCACTTTAGCTGCTGTAGTTCCTTCAGTTCTCGCTTCTCTATACCTTCATTTCGCTTCACTTTTGGAATTCTAAAATGCTAAACATGTCTCTCACACTTACCCCGACTCCCACAATTTTTTACAGCGCAAAAATTCAACATTTTGGCGGTTTTTAACAGGTAGGAAAGTACGCGTTTCTTGTATTAATAACATATACCGGAAGTGACGGATGTCCTCCAGCTGGATTTAGCGGTTCCATGCGTCGAGCCCTATGACCCAGTGACCTTACGTGCAACCCCCCTATACGCACATGAACTGTGTGTGTTGTGAACCATGTCTGCCAAGAAGCACACGTGTGCGGGGAGGAGTCCGTGTACCATTTGTACATGCAGTGTAGTGGTTGCAGCCCCTGTTCGAGTTTTGGCTCCACTTTAGTCCAACGCTACTGATTTTTGGGCACCCGGTATAGGTATGTTGCAAAACTTACCTTCAGCGGCGTTGCAGTTCTGTCACTGCCCGTGTGCGCAACTTTGGCGCCTTTGAGAAGGAGGCGGGTTTAAAATGCTGTTTCCTCCAGGCTGTTTGAATCGATGTTCATCACCCTGTTTAATTGCTCAAGAAAAATCGCTCCGACGGCCCTTGTCTGCACTTATTATTAAACTAAGTTGGATAATTTAATTGTTATAGAAAATTAAAAATAATTTTCTAAAGCCGTGAACGCCAACAATGGGACGGATCTCACCTAGGGGACAAGGCAAGGTAGGCTGTTTATTTTTACATTAAAAAAGTACTTTATCAGATGCCTTTAATCAAAATTTTAAGTTGCAAGAAGGTGATTTGGAGCCCATCCAAACTGGCAGGTATTTTCCTGCTGACATGGGCTTCAAATTCACGGCAACCGCAACGTTCCAAACCATCGCGTTCCACAAAATTCCACTCGCAAGATGATTTAAGTGGCCATAAATTTACAGCAATTAAATATTAAATTCCTTCCATTTGGCCTATGAATTGAGATTTAAAAATCATGTTATATTGTGAATTCTTGTGTGAATGTTATTTGGACATTTAGGCTATTTAAAATTGTAAATCTTTTCTTAAGAAATGGATAGATGTTTAGATCTAGTAATTGAAATTTGTAATTAGCTACAATTGGGTAACTAACTAATGTTATGCTTTAATTTCAGAACGATATACTACTTTGTATGTTGATTTTGTTTTTGAATAAGGTATTTGTAATTTTAAAAAAGCGCACATATAGTGAAGCATTTCTCAAGTTTGGCTTTTACAAGCATTGTTCAAAAATCCATGGTCACGCCTCAATGTGTTATCTGTGCCAAGGTTTTGAGCCATAAGAGCATGAGGCCTAGCAAACTGAAGATCCATCTGGAGTCTTGTCACAGCGACCTAATGGGGAAGGGCGTGGACTATCTCAAACAAAAAGAATCCGCACTCAAGGCTTCCCGCATCAATTCGACGGATCACTGCACTCATCAAATTGGTGTCCAGAACTAGGGGTCACATCCAGAACTAGGGGTCACAGTTTAAGGATAAGAGGGAAGACTTTTAGGACCGAGATGAGGAAATCATTTTTTACACAGAGAGTGGTGAATCTGTGGAATTCTCTGCCACAGAAGGTAGTTGAGGCCACAGTTCATTGGCTATATTTAAGAGGGAGTTAGATGTGGCTAAGGGGATCAGGGGTATGGAGAGAAGGCAGGGATGGGATACTGAGTTAGATGATCAGCCATGATCATATCAAATGGCGGTGCAGGCTCGAATGGCCGAATGGCCTACTCCTGCACCTATTTTCTATGTGTGTGTCCCCTTCTTCAGACCCTGGTCACGTGTCGCACATGGATGCCCCACCCCACTTTGACCACGTGACATGCCTGGAATGTGTTACACGGGAGTGGGTTGATTGGTCACGTGACGAGTCTGGAGAGTCCGTTGGTCTCCCTGCCTTTTAAACATGGACGTGTCTTTCTCAAGCTGGAATCCGACAATATTTAGTTTATAGATACAGCGCAGAATCAGGTCCATCGGCCCAACATGTGTAGGAAAGAACTGCAGATGCTGGTTTAAATCAAAGGTAGATACAATATACTGGAGTAGCAGCAGGACAGGCAGCATCTCTGGAGAGAAGGAATGGGTGACCTTTTGGGTTGAAACCAGTCTGAAAAAAGGGAATCGACCTGAAAAGTCACCCATTCCTTCTCTCCAGAGATGCAGTCTGGCCCGCTGAGTTACACCAGCATTTTGTGTCTACCTTCAGCCCAATGAATCCACGCCGACCAACGATCCCAGCACACTAACGCTATCCCACACGCACTACGGCCAATTTACCATTTTACCGTAGCAAATTAACCTACAAACCTGTAGGATTTTGGAGTGTGGGGAGAAACCAATACAACGGGAGGAAACCCACGCAGGTCACGGGGAGAATGTACAAGCTCCGTATGGACAGCTCCCGAGGTCAGGATGGAACCCGGGTCTCTGGTGCTGTGAGGCAACAACTTTAACAAGGCTGCACCACCTTGCTGGTCTTTTGTCCAAGATCAAGTGGTGTATCTGTTCTCATCGGTTTGCCGTGTCAGAGGTGTATCCTTGCTGCTTTGGGGACCAACATAACACTTCTTTCCAGCTCAACATTTCACTCGGTCCAGGATGGTTGTGGAGTTCGGCAGGAGGACAGGGGACTGGGAATATCATTCAAGTGACGGTGAAGGACCTCATCGTGTGGAGCCCCCTTCTCAGGTTGACCTCTTCATCGGGATGGTTCTGCTGGAGACGTGTAACATGGAGGCCAAGGACATCTACTGCCTCCAAGACATCCTAGGAAATAGATATTTTTAATGTTAACTTCAAGCACCAGGTGGGATGGCAGAAAATGCTGCAAGACTTCTGGGAGAAGGGGAATGAATCTTCGCTGTCACTGGTGAAGGTACAGCCCCTCTTCACCCTTCCCATCCAGAAGCAACCAGGGCCGGTCTTAAGCCGAATGGACCGATTTCTCCCAATTGGGCCCCGCGCTTAAGGGGGCCCCCCGTGTTAATTTTCCGTATTTCGTACGAAAATACAAATTAGCCTTGTTAAATAAAGATTAAAAAAAACATTTGCCATATGGATTATTTTACAAAACAAACATGGATAGCAACTGCTGCTCGGCCATCAGACACAAACGATTTGTTAACTACTACTGTAGCACTTGTTAACAGCCAGTAGTTAACAAGTAGTTATACAATGTGTCATCAATGCATCGATCCACATTCCTCAGTAAATGTAATTGTGTTTTGAACAAGTATTAATGATGAAGGGTTTGATTGATGGCTTCTTCTTGGTGAGCTTCTTGGTGTGCAGCAGGTTAGTCATTCAATTTACCTACCGACCCATGTTGTGTCTCTGTCTTTTGCTCTCTCCCTCCCTCCCTCTCTCTCTCGCGATCTCTCTCTCCCATTAACCGTCTCATCTCTCTCTAGCTCTCTCGGCATTCCCGGAATCATTGACGTTTTGCGGTAGACAAAAATACTGGAGAAATTCAGCGGGTGAGGCAGCATCTATGGAGCGAATGAAATAGGCTACGTTTCGGGTCGAAACCCTTCTTCAGACCCAGCCCGAAACATTGGCTATTTCCTTCGTTCCATAGAAGCTGCCTCACCCGCTGAGTTTCTCCAGTACTTTTGTCTACCTTCGATTTTCCAGCATCTGCAGTTCCTTGCCGTGACAGATGTATCTGCGGTTCCTTCCTGTTGGGAGGGGGGAGGGGGGGAAGAGTCCTGGCCCGTGGCGGCTCCTGATAAGTGATATGTTCCCTCCACGGGAGCTGCCTTGCCCGCTAAGTTCCTCCAGCACTCTGTGTTTTTTATTTGGCTCTGCAGTTGAAGGTGGACCCCCTGTGTCTACTTTCAACTCCCTGTCTGTGGTGGCTCAGAAGGACGCGCAGGGGCTCTGGGGAGAGGGTTGCGTTCATTTTTCATTGGCTTTCGTCCCATTTGATCTTTCCTTTCCGACCCCGACTACGGGTGCTCTCTGTAAGGAGTTTGTATGTTCTTCACATGACTGCTTGGTTTTTCTCCGAGACCACACCTGGAGTATTGCGTGCAGTTTTGGTCTCCAAATCTGGGGAAGGACATTATTGCCATAGAGGGAGTGCAGAGAAGGTTTACCAGACTGATTCCTGGGATGTCAGGACTGTCTTATGAAGAAAGACTGGATAGACTTGGTTTGTACTCTCTAGAATTTAGGAGATTGAGAGGGGATCTTATAGAAACTTACAAAATTCTTAAGGGGTTGGACAGGCTAGATGCAGGAAGATTGTTCCCGATGTTGGGGAAGTCCAGGACAAGGGGTCACAGCTTAAGGATAAGGGGGAAATCCTTTAAAACCGAGATGAGGAGAACTTTTTTCACACAGAGAGTGGTGAGTCTCTGGAACTCTCTGCCACAGAGGGTAGTTGAGGCCAGTTCATTGGCTATATTTAAGAGGGAGTTAGATGTGGCCCCTTGTGGCCAAGGGGATCAGAGGGTATGGAGAGAAGGCAGGTACGGGATACTGAGTTGGATGATCAGCCATGATCATATTGAATGGCGGTGCAGGCTCGAAGGGCCGAATGGCCTACTCCTGCACCTAATTTCTATGTTTCTATGTTTCTATCTTCAGTTCCCTCCCACACTCCGAAGATGTACAGCTTACAGCAGGTTAATTGGCTTGGTGTAAGTGAAAATTATCCCTAGTATGTGTGGGGTAGTGTTAATGTGCGGGGATCGCTGGTCGACATGGACTCGATGAGCCAATTTCTGCGCTGTATCTCTAAATTAAAACTAAACAAAAAAGCAATAAACATTTTGAACATTTTTGTTTGTTTGTTTTACAATCGTGTTTAAAAACAGACAATGTTAAACATTTTGGACTGGACAGTTAATTACTATCACACACATCACCTCTGTTTCCATGCTGTATGACTCAATGCCTCCAGAGATGCTGCCTGACCTGCTAAGTTCCCAGTATTTTAATGTTCATAAGTACTAGGAGCAGAATTAGGCCATTTGGCCCATCACCATTCAATCATGTCTGATCTATTTCTCTCCTACCCTATTCTCCTGCCTTCTCCCCATAATCTCTGACACCGTACTAACTGAGAATCTATCTATCTCTGCCTTAAAAATATCCATTGATGGCCTCCACAGCCCTCTGAGGCAATGAATTCCACAGATTCACCACCCTCTGACTAAAGAAATTCTTCCTCATCTTCCTAAAGGAACGTTCTTTAGTGAGGTCCTAGACTCTCCCATTAGTGGAAACATCCTCTCTACATCCACTCTATTCAGGCCTTTCACTATTCGATAAGTTTGTGTCTATCGTTGGTGTAAGCCTGCACCTGCAGTTCCTTCCTGCAGATTTCCTCCAGCAGTTTGTTTATAGACAACAGGTGCAGGATTAGGCCATTCGGCCCTTCGAGACAGCAGCGCCATTCATGGCTGTTCATCCACAATCAGTACCCCGTTCTTGCCTTCTCCATATCCCTTGACTCCACTATCTTTAAGAGCTCGAAGAGTTCTATCTAACATGGCACAGAAAACAACCCCACCTGTATGGAGAAAGGCCAAGACTGTCATAATTCCCAAACCTGGAAAGGACCCATCATCCCCAAAGAGCTACAGACCCATTTCCCACATCTGCATCACCTACAAGCTCTACGAGAGGCTACTACTCCAACGCCTTATGCCACTTATAGACTCCAAGCTTACTAAAGATCAAGCTGGCTTCCGCCCTGGCCACTCCTGTGCCGGGCAGCTACTGAACCTCACCCAACACATCGAGGACGGTTTTGAGTGCAAACTCATCACTGGAGCAGCTTTGATAGATCTCACCGCTGCCTACGACACTGCCCAGCACCGCACCATGATCAGGAAACTTTTTGACATGACTGGTGACCTCGACCTGTGCCAAGTCATCAAAAGCCTTCTCAACAACAGGCTCTTCTTCATTCAACTAAACTACAAGAAGAGCAAATGGAAAGCCCAAGTGAATGGCCTACCACAAGGCAGCGTACTAGCCCCCCTCCTCTTCAGCATCTACACCAACGACCAACCACTTCCCCCACAATGCCACCGCCTCATCTATGCTGATGACCTCTGCATCACCACCCAACAGGAGAACTTCCAGAAGATCGAGTCTGTCCTGGAGAACGCCCGCCCTCCAGGAGATGACAACCTACTACAATAACAACCACCTGAAACCCAAACCCATCAAAAACCCAACTATGCAGCTTCCATCTTAAAAATCGAGATGCAGGAAAACAACTGAGCATCTCATGGGATTGCCACAAACTCTCCAACCACCTCCACCCCGTGTACCTCGGAG
This sequence comes from Leucoraja erinaceus, assembly GCF_028641065.1. Lineage (NCBI taxonomy): Eukaryota > Metazoa > Chordata > Chondrichthyes > Rajiformes > Rajidae > Leucoraja > Leucoraja erinaceus. Next base: position 30,748 of record NW_026576943.1, read on the forward strand.
TCACACTCGACAGGACACTCTTGTTCAAAACCCACCTTCAGAACACCAAAGCCAAGGTCAACACTCGCAACAACATCCTGCGCAAACTGGTAAACTCAAAGTGGGGCGCTGATCCACCAACCATCCGTGCAACTGCCCTAGCCCTGTGTTTCTCCACAGCTGAATACGCGTGCTCAAGCTGGAGCCGCTCCCACCACACCAAACTGGTTGACACAGCCCTCAACGACACCTGCTGCATTATCACGGGATGTATAAAGACAACGCCAGTCCCATGCCTCTACGCCCTAGCTGGTATTTCCCCCCACCCCCCCCCATATCAGACGACCCATCGTCACCCAAGACAAGCGGAGAGCACAGGAAATTGATACCAGGCACCCCCTGCACTGACACACAGCACCTCCACCCCGACTGAAATCTACAGCCAGTTTCTTGCAGACAGTCCCACCTCTCCAGACAACCAAAGAAACAGCAAAGACCAACATCTGGAAAGATGAATGGAACCAGCTCAACACACGAGCCCTCGACTGGATGGAGAGAGGAATCACTCCGACTGAATGCCTCGCCAGCGGGCACGACCTCCCATGGCCAACCTGGAAGACCCTCAACAGATTACGAGTGGAGCAGGGGAGGTGCAAAGCACTGATGAAAGCATGGAAGTACCAGGCAGAAGACACATGCAGCTGTGGAGCAGTACAGACAATGTCCCACCTACTGGAGTGTGACGATGCCCACCCCAGTGCAGCCCCCAGGACCTGGCTGAACCGACCCGACCCGACCCGACCAGCTGTGACCTGCGCCAGATACTGGCAGAACGACATCTGAGATTGCAACGGACTCGAAGAGTTCTATCTAACTTATCTATATCTATATTTTGTTCCAACATCCACTGTCTGTTTTTCACTGCAATGCCTGAACTCTGTGGCTTTATGTGAGCTCAAACCACTGTGCGGTATCTGCTAGTTTCCTTTTCTATGTTGAGTTTTTTTTTTCAGTTTAGAGATACAGCACGGAAACAGGCCCTTCAGCCAACCAAGTCCACACCGACCAGCAAACCACGCACATAAACACCACCCTACACACACTAGGGACTATTTATATTTAAGCCAAGCCAACCAACCCACAAACCTGAACGTATTTGGCGTATGGGAGAAGGCTAAAGATCTCGGTGAAAACCCATGCGGTCACGGGGAGAACGTACAAACTCCATACAGACAGCACCTGTAGTCAGGATTGAACCCGGGTCTCTGGCGCTGTGAGACAGCAACTCTACCGCTACGCCAATGTGCTCCAAAAAAACTGATGAGGAAAGAAACTTGAGTCTCGAACGATTACTGTGGGCGTGGAGGGTGACTGAACCTACACAACTGTGTGGCACGGAGGCGCAGCGGTAGAGTCACTGCCTCACAGTGCCAGAGACCCAGGTTCGATCCTGACCACAGGTGTTCTCTGTACGGAGTTACTAGGTTCTCCCTGTGACCTGTGTGGGTTTTCTCCAGATGCTCAAGTTTCCTCCCATACGACAGACGTAACGATTTGCAGGTTAATTGGCTTGGTATAATTGTAAATTGCCCCCTCGTGTGTGTAGGATAGTGTTAATGTACAGGGTGATCGCTGGTCAGGGCAGACTCGGTGGGCCGAAGGGCCTGTTTCTGTGCTGTATCTCTAAACTAAATTAAACTGCGGTTAGCCACAAAATGCTGGAGTAACTCAGCAGGACAGGCTGCATCTCTGGAGAGAAGGAATGGGTGATGTTTCGGGTTGAGACCGTTCTTCAGAGTGAATTCACCTTCCGGACTTCATCTGTAATTTTCACATCTTACCCTTCCTTATCTCAGTGTTTCCCTCTCCCCTGACTCTCAGTCTGAACAAATGTCTCGACCTAAAACTCCACCCATTCCTTCTTTCCAGAGATGCACCCTGTCCCGTTGAGTTATTCCAGCATTTTGTTTCTATCTGCAGTGTTTACCAGCTTCCTTCCTTCAAAGTACTAAAAAGGACATAGAAACCTAGAAAATAGGTGCAGGAGTAGTCCATTCGGCCCTTTGAGGCAGCACCGCCATTCAATATAATCATGGCTGATCATCCAGAATCAGTATCCCGATCCTGCTTTCTCCCCATATCCCTTGATTCCGTCAGCCCTAAGAAAAGCAGGAGTAATTCAGCGGGAAAGGCAGCATCTCTGGAGTGAAGGAATGGGTGATGTTTCGGACTGAGACCCTTCTAACTCTCTTGAAAACATCCAGACAATTGGCCTCCACCAAGGATACTGCGTTCTGTGGCAGATAATTCAACAGATTCACAACTCTCTGGGTGTAAAGGTTTTTCCTCATCTCGGTGACACTCAGGATAGTGGCACTAGTCAGAGAACTGCGGAGGGGTGGGGTGGGAGGGGATGTGGGTGGAGAGAGAGGCAACACAAGGGTTATATAAAGTTGAAGGAACCTATTACAAGCCAGCTTGCAGCATCTGGTGACCAGTGGTCACCTACTACGTGAGCGACTGTTTCTGCACATTAAGACCGGAAGTGAAAGTGTATTTTCACGGAATTCATTCTAATATCGTGTGTAGAGATCACTGGAGAATAAATAGCCTTTCTCTGCAGATATTGCCGCTGGCGTTGGAGTCGATTCTTGTGTTTGCTGAAAGGAGTCTTGGTACCACTCAGCTCCTAGCGCCGGGGGTTGTGTCGGTCCAGTGAGGTTCTGTGTCAGGGAGGAACTCCAAGCAAGACCATTCGTCCCATCGCCAACGCTGCAATCCCTTTACAGCTGCAGACGGTCGCTTCTTCGATCGGTGAGTGATGCAGGTTCGTTTCCCAGAAATGGACAAGAAACGAAACTTGCGGGAATCTTCAGCTAAAAGGTCTCGACCCGAAACATCATGTTGGCGGGTGTTGGCAAGTTGGGCCGAAGGGCCTGTTTCCACGCTGTAAAATGCTATCACTCTATGACCCGAAATATCGTCTGTCCATTTCCAGATGCTGCCTGTTTCTCCAGCACTTTGTGTACTGCTCATGTATCAGGGTATCTACAGTGGGGGTGTGTATCCATCTGTGTGTGTGTTTTGTTTTAGTGCTAAAGGCAGGGGTTCATCCTGACCACAGCACTAACAATGGACCTTTGCCTCGGTGTACAGTAACTCCACAGGGACATATTTTTTCGTTTAGTTTAGACACACAGAGCGGAAACAGGCCCTTCGGCCCGCCAACCAGTGATCACCCCATATACTAGCATTATCCTGCAAATGCTAGGGACAATTTGACATTTGTACCGACGCCAATTAACCTACAAACCCGCACGTCTTTGGAGTGTGGGAGGAAACCGGAGCACCCGGAGAAAACCCACGCAGGGAGAACGTGTAAACTCCGTACAGACAGCACCCGTAGTTGGGATCGAACCCGGGTGTGTGGCGCTGTAAAGCAGCAACTATACCGCTGCACCACTGTGTAGTGTCTCCATTAGACCACAATCAGGTAAAGCAAGAACTGAAGGCGTGTTGGGATTTATAGCATGAAACAGCAGGGCTTTGAGCGGTGAGGGTACATGTTATGCGTAGGCAGGAACTGCAGATGCTGGTTTACACCACAAGACAAACACAGGGTGCTGGAGTAACTCAGTGGGATGGACGGCATCTCTGGAGAGTGTGTAGGAAGGAACTGCAGATGCTGGTTTAGACATAAAAAGCTGGAGTAATTCAGTAGGTCAGGCAGCATCTCTGGAGAGAAGGAATGGGTGGTGTTTCGGGTCGAGACCCTTCTCCAGTACTTTGTTTCAATAGATTTCACTTTCTTTTTGAAACCCCCCCCCCAAAGCTCCAGTTAGAACACAGCCCCGCTTCGGTCTCTGCGTTTGTCGCTTTGGATGCACGTTTCCTTTTTAGTAACAGATCTCCGGATGGTTGTGGGGGAGATATTGATTTATAATGGCGATATCGCGTCACGCAAGGAGCCATGAGAGGCGGGAGGATTGCATGTGTTTGACTCCGGCTCAAGCCTGCAATCATTGGTGGGCGAGTATTTTCTTTACTTCAAATGTAAACTTTGTTCGGAATAAAGAAAAAAAAGATGTGCAGACAAAAATACTCTGCAAACCACTTCTGACATTCTCTATATATTTAATATAATCATGCTATGCACCTTGTCTATAAAGTGTGTTTTTCAAAACTATTGATTCTGTTTTAAATGCCCCACAGCCTGTCTGCCTGGAAGCATCGTCCGAATTGTGCAATGACTTCCTGCACTTCTTTATCAATAAGGTTGTTTCTATAAGGGCTCTTATCTCAGCTCCTGCCTCAGACCCCTCTGTTCCGGCCCCATGCCTGGTGGCATTCGATAAGTTTGTGCCTCTGACATTGTCGGGTCTAGAGGATGTGGTTAGCCATATCAAGCCGTCGGGTTCCCCCTGTGATGCTGTCCCTCCTCTTCTTTTAAAGAGGTTTTCCCGAGTATAAGGCAGTCGGTCCTTGCCATCATAAACAGCAGCTTGTGTTCTGGGGTTGTCCCCGTAAATTTTAAACATGCAGTAGTGCAACCACTAGAAACATAGAAACATAGAAATTAGGTGCAGGAGTAGGCCATTCGGCCCTTCGAGCCTGCACCGCCATTCAATATGATCATGGCTGATCATCCAACTCCGTATCCCGTACCTGCCTTCTCTCCATACCCCCTGATCCCCTTAGCCACAAGGGCCACATCTAACTCCCTCTTAAATATAGCCAATGAACTGGCCTCAACTACCCTCTGTGGCAGAGAGTTCCAGAGATTCACCACTCTCTGTGTGAAAAAAGTTCTTCTCATCTCGATTTTAAAGGATTTCCCCCTTATCCTTAAGCTGTGACCCCTTGTCCTGGACTTCCCTAACATCGGGAACAATCTTCCTGCATCTAGCCTGTCCAACCCCTTAAGAATTTTGTAAGTTCCTATAAGATCCCCTCTCAATCTACTAAATTCTAGAGAGAGTATAAACCAAGTCTATCCAGTCTTTCTTCATAAGACAGTCCTGACATCCCAGGAATCAGTCTGGTGAACCGTCTCTGCATTCCCTCTATGGCAACAATGTCCTTCCTCAGATTTGGAGACCAAAACTGTACGCAATACTCCAGGTGTGGTCTCACCAAGACCCTGTACAACTGCAGTAGAACCTCCCTGCTCCTATACTCAAATCCTTTTGCTATGAAAGCTAACATACCATTCGCTTTCTTTACTGCCTGCTGCACCTGCATGCCTACCTTCAATGACTGGTGTACCATGTCACCCAGGTCTCGCTGCATCTCCCCCTTTCCCAGTAACCACCACTACTTAAGAAACCTGGCCTGGATCAAACTGTTCTGGCCAATTTTAGGCCGATCTCCAAGCTGCCATTTATCTCTAAAATCATGGAGAAAGTAGTTTATGCTCAGCTGAAACTCTTCCTGGACGAGCACAATATTCGGGAGGTTTTCCAGTCTGGATTCAAAACTATGCATAGCACAGAGTCGGCTCTGCTAAGGGTTTTAACGACATCCTCCTGGCAAACGACTCTGGTAATTATGTGGTTCTTGTCTTGCTGGACCTATCTGCCGCCTTCGATACAGTGGACCATGGAATTTTAATTTCCCGATTACAGCACCAAGTGGGCATCTGTGGCAGTGCCCTGAGATGCCCTGCCCTATCTAGCAGACAGAACCATGCGTGTAAGCCTTGCTGGCTTTGAATCCTCCTCCGCTCCCTTGGCATATGGGGTTCCACAGGGCTCAATTTTAGGGCCCCTGCTCTTCTCTCTATACTTACTTCCTCTGGGCTCAATTTTAAGGAGGCATGGCATCTCCTTTCACTTTTACGCAGATGATAGCCAGTTATATATGCCACTCAGGAAAGACGACTATTCTCTAAAATCACTTCTGTCTTGTCTTGAGGACATTAAGTCCTGGATGGCCTTAAACTTTCTGGGACTTAATGAAAAAAAGACAGGTGATTTTGTTTGGCCCCAATGGCTGCCGTGAACCTCCCTTTGTTGACTTGGGTCCACTGGCATTGTCCGTAAAGCCAACAGTTTTAAACCTGGGTTTTAGGATGGACGGTGATTTTAAACTAGATAAACAAATAGGCGCGTTGGTTAAGTCCAGCTTCTTTCACCTAAGGAAGCTGGCAAAGGTGAAGCCCATTCTCGAGCGCCAGCATTTTGAAACAGTAATCCATGCCTTTATTACATCTAGGCTGGATTACTGTAACGCACTCTACTCTGGAGTCTCACGAGCTTCATTGGCTCATCTCCAGCTGGTTCAAAATGCTGCCGCTCTCCTTTTAACCGGAACGCGAAAGAGGGAGCACATTACGCCAATTTTGGCCTCCCTTCACTGGCTCCCAGTGCACTTTCGAGTTCATTTTAAAATTCTTTTATTTGCTTTTAAATCGTTGAATGGGCTCGCCCTGCCTTACCTCTCTGAGCTGCTCCTGCCCGGTGCCTCAGGTCAGCTGATCAGCTGCTCCTTGAGGTACCAAGTTCTAAGCGGAAGCTCAGAGGGGATAGAGCCTTTTCTGTTGCTGCTCCAGCACTCTGGAACACCTTGCCGTTGCACATCAGACAGGCCCCCTCACTGTCCATCTTCAAATCCTCCCTAAAAACTCATTTTTATTCTCTGGCTTTCGACACTGGCTGAGATTGCTCCTGTTTTTAGTGCTTTTAATGTCTTTTAATTTTTACTGTTTTATAGTCCTTCGTTTTACGGTTTTTAATGGTTTGTAATAACTTTTTGACCATGAGTCCACTTTGTGGCAACTGCAGTTGTTTAAAGTGCTTTATAAATAAAGTTATTCTTATTATTAAAGAAAACACAAAGGTAGATACAAAAAGCTGGGTCAGGCAGTATCTCTGGTGAGAAGGAATGGGTAGACACAAAATGCTGGAGTAACTCAGTGGGTCAGGCAGTATCTCTGGAGAGAAGGAATGGGTGATGTTTGGGGTCAAGACCTTTCTTCAGACTGATGTCAGGGGAGCGGGAGGTACATAGATAAGGAAGTGTAGAATAGATCATTGTTAGTTGGGAAAAGGTAACAACCAGTGACGGAAATGGGTTTTAGGAACTAGGGGTACCATATGGTTTGTGAGACTGAGGTTGGGAAGTAGGGGGTAGGGGGATTTTTTTAATGTGCGGTCATAACCATGTAATAGTACAAGAATGCATAACTTGTTTATTGTGTAATACAGTTTATTGTGTATTATGTCATAGCTGCTTTCTTGCATCTCTCTCTCTCTCTCTCTCTCTCCATATTGACTCTAGCCATCTCTGCTTCGGTGATTGGTCACAACGCCCCTCGGAGACCGTGTCTGATTGGCCGTTGAGTGACCAGCGCATTATGTTATTGGACACAATGACCTTGGAGACAGCGACTGATTGGACGGGAGGAGACCGATTTGTTGATTGGACGGGAATTTTAAGGGAAGCTGATTGGTGATTGGACGCAACCTCCTTAGAGACAGCGGTTGATTGGCCGCCAAATAATCGGGCACAAAAAATTGACAAATAGGAAAACAAAAAAATCGGAATTCCGATTTAAATCTGATATAAGGTTCTGATATAAAACAACAGATTAAAAAAAAATAATCTAACCCCATTAATTCACTCAAGGTGTATTATGATGTGTTCTACAGTATGAAATGTACAACAAAACTTGCACTTCCAGAGTCATCTATCGTGTTGTTTCTTCAGTGGACCACGGATATATTTTAAGAGCAAAACATAGAGTGCTGGAGAACTCAGCAGGTCAGGCTGGATCTATGGAGAGTCCGAAGAAGGGTCTCGACCCAAAAGGTCACATATTCCTTCTCTCCTGCCTGCTGCCTAACCTGCTGAGTTACTCCAGCATTTTGTGTCTATCCATGGAGGGAATGGCTAGGTGACGTTTAGGGTCGGGTCCTTTCTTCAGGCATTATTTAATGGTTGGGAAATATTGTAAATTTCACTTATTTAAATATGTTGTTACGAATATAACTAGTAGTGTGGAAGAAAATTCCATGAGCCATAATTGCCACATACATACCCAAAAGTAGGAATGTAGAAAGTTACAGTGTGTAAAAAAAAAAAGATATTACGAGCTTTGTAGTCTCCTTGTACCAATCAAACGGCAAACTCAAAATTCTATATTTTGAAAATTGACAAAGCAAAAAGTAGCATTTTCTCTAGAAAGGCTTATCCTAACATAATTTATCGGAAGGCTGTAATTTTCAGTCAGGACGCATATATCATTCAGTCAGTGAGCTCGCGGTCCAGTCCTTCTCTATTACCCCCCTAAATAAAAACAAAGTGACAATGCCTCTTCAAGGTCTACTAATCCACCGGTAGCTTCAGCTGAAGGGATTTGGCCCTCGGGCAACGCTATGAATTTATGTGAATTTAAATAATCCGATCCGAATCGTTCAAATGCTACAACCACAACGTGATAAATAACACGAAATAAAACTGAAGTAAATAAAGGCAAACAGAAGAACTAACCTTGAAGGAGAGAGAGAAAACAGCACACATAAAAAAATTAAATTTTAATACATATAACATCCCTAAATGATGGATACAAATTACTAAATAATATGGGTGGACAAGAATGCAGGAGAAACTCAGCGGGTGAGATGCTGCCTCGCCCGCTGAGTTTCTCCAGTATTTTGCCTACCTTCCAATGTTCCAGCATTTGCAGTTCCTTTCTAAAATAGGGTGAATGACTGTATAAGTGGGTGAATGAATGTACCTGCACACCAGGAAGAAGCCCGTGCTTGTGGACCGGAGCCCTTAATGACAGTAAGTTTTAAGAAATTCGGCCATGAATTTTATTCAAAGGAAAACCCCGTCATTAATACTTGGTCAAAACACAATTACATTTACTGAGGAATGTGGATCGACGTATAGATGACACATTGTATAATTACGTGTTAACTACTGGCTGCTAACAAGTGCTAACAGTGGTAGTTAACAAACTCTTTTCGTCTCATGGCCGATGCAGTGGTGACTCGATTATCCATGGTCGTCTATAACAAAATCTGTATTTAATAGCTCTGACTCCCTTCTTGTACAGAAATTGGACATAAACTGGAAACTGAAAAGTAGGGGTACGCCGTCCCCCTGCGTAACCCCCCCCCCATTTCCTTCACTGGTAACACCAAAGCAAACTGAGATAAAATATAAGTGGTCGGTAAACTGGGAAGAGGGAGGGATGGAGAAAGAGGGAAAGCAAGGGTTGATTGAAGTTCATTAAGTCAATGTGCATACCGCTGAGGTGACAGTTTTGGATCGAGACCATTCTTCAGACCTTTGCTACAGTTGTGGGCCACTTGCTTTGTTTAGTCATCAAGTGAGACAGTGTGGAAACAGGCCCCACATCTCAACCTGCCCACACCGGACAACATGCCCCAGCCACACTAGTCCCACCAGCCTTCTTCCCATAACTACTGACACCCGAACTAACCAAGAATCTATCTATGCCTGCCTTAAAAATATCCACTGACTTGGCCTCCACGGCCTTCTACAGCAAAGAACTCCACAGATTCACCACCCTCTGACTGAAGAAATTCCTTGTCCTGAAGGGAAACTGGAATAGAGGTGGGGATGGGTCAAAGACTGGCAAGTGATAGGTGGATACGGGTGAGAGGGCTTCTCATCTCCTTCCTAAAGGAACGTCTTTTAATCCTGAGGCTATGACCTCTAGTCCTAGACACTCACACTAGTGGAAACATCCTCTCCACATCCACTCTTACCAAGCCATTCATTATTCTGTACATTTCAATGAGGTCCTCCCTCATTCTTCTAAACTCAAGACGTTAAGAATGGTCCATATCTCTCCAAACCTGTCCTATCCATGTACCTGTTTGTTAAGAAACAGTTGTGATCCCTGCCTCAACTACCTCTTCTATCCGCTTGTTCCATACACCCACCACCCACTGTGTGAAAAGTTTATCCCTCAGATTCCTATTTAATCTTTTCCCCTTGGAGAGAGTGGATGTGGAGAGGATGTTTCTACTAGTGGGAGAGTCTAGGACTAGAGGTCACAGCCACAGAATTAAAGGACGTTCTTTTGGGAAGGAGATGAGGAGGAATTTCGTTCGTCAGAGGGTGGTGAATCTGTGGAAATCTTTGCCACAGAAGGCTCTGAAGGCAAAGTCGGTGGATATATTTAAGGTAAAGAAAGATTCTTGATTAGTACGGGTATCAAAGGTTATAGGAAGAAGGCAGGAGAATGGGGTTATTAGGGAGAATGGTGGAATATACTTGATGGGCCAAATGGCCTAATTCTCCTCCTATCACTTGTGATCTTCACCTTGTTTCCCTTCCCTTGTTTGAGGGGTATCTCCACTGGACCCTGCCCCCCAATGTCCAGCAGCGGAAGGACCCGAGACAGTGGTCCTCCCCCATGGAGCCTTGGCGTTGGCTGCACCAAGCTTCAGTACATCCCTCAACACGTACTCCTACAGTCTGGAGCGGGTCAGTTTGTATGTTCTCCATGTGACCTGCATGGGTTTTCTCCGAGATCTTCACTTTCCTCCCACATTCCAAAGATGAACAGGTTTATTGGCTTGGTATAAATGTAAATTGTCCCTAGCGTGTGTTAGTGTGCGGGGATCTTGGCCGCCACGGACTCGGTGGGCCGGAGGGCCTGTTTCCACACTGTATCTCTAAACTGAACCTTTTTGATCAGATCTTCAAAAAGCCGTACGTCGAGTGGATTCAGCTTCATATTTTATTCCCTTTTCTGTTTCAGATCACTGGATTTTGTTGACTGTCCACTTCCGGTTTAGTGATGAGTGCAAGTAGTGATGAAGGACCAAGTCATAGTGGAGCTGATATTTTACATTCCAGGAATGAATACAAGGAAGTACCTTCGATCGAGTCCATCACATTGGACGGATCACGGGAGCAGGTTAAGACAAAAGACAGACAATGCCACTATAATTCAGACAGACCAAAGAGAATTGCCCTGAAACTTCTTGAACAAGCTCAATTAATAACCAGAGGAAACCCTTCCATTTACAAGTTCAACCTAGAAAGGGAGGTGTTTAATCAGTCCGTGCAGCTTGTGAAATACTCCTTAGGAAAGCCCACCACTATGCACAAGATGAAGACAATTATGTTGCTGGGGGCAACTGGATCAGGAAAGACAACCCTCATCAACGGGATGATCAACTACATCTTGGGCGTGGAGTGGCGGGACAACATCAGATACCAGTTAATACAGGAGGAGACGGGAAAATCCCAGGCTGAGAGCCAGACTTCCTCCATCACTGCCTACCATCTCCACCACCAGGCAGGGTTTAACATCGACTGCTCTCTGACTATCATCGACACGCCAAGGTTCGGGGACACCAGGGGCATCAGCCGGGATCAACAGATCACTGAGCAAATCCGCACGTTCTTCACTTCCCCACAGGGCATTGATCAGATCGACGCGGTCTGTTTCGTCGTCCAAGCATCCTTGGCTCGCCTGACCCAGACACAGAAATATGTCTTCGATTCCATCCTTTCCATTTTTGGCAAAGATGTCGCGGAGAACATTCAGATAATGGTGACATTCGCGGACGGGCAGCGCTCCCCAGTTCTGGAGGCCCTGATAGCCGACGAGGTACCCTGCCCCAAAGACAAAAAGGGATTGCCAGTACACTTCAAGTTTAACAATTCTGCCATTTATGCCCAGCGTCCGACCTCTGGTGACGAGGGCAGATCTGACGACAGCGGGGAAGTGGATAATGACTTTAACCTGATGTTCTGGAAGATGGGGACAAACAGTATGAAAAAGTTCTTCACAGCTCTGAGCATGATGCAGGCGAAGAGCCTGTGCCTGACCAGAGAGGTTCTGAATGAACGTAGCCAGCTGGAGTCTGTAGTGGCCGGGTTGCAGCCTCTGATCCAAGCAGGGTTGACCAAATATGAGGAACTCAAGAAAACCCAACAAGTTCTGGACCAAAACCAGTCCAAACTGGAAGAAAATAAGGATTTTGAGTACGAGGTCGATGTGACTGTTAAAGAAATGAGGAAACTTGGCAGCGATGCTGAATTAATAAACAACTGTACGGTTTGTGAATACAGTTGTCACGACCCCTGTCCGTATGCAGGTTATATTTTCAACTACTGGTGTACATCAATGGACATACGGGGAAATTGTGTAGTCTGTCCGGGGAAGTGCGGTGTGCTAAAACACGTGAGGGAAGAGTATAGGTATGTCTGTGTAACAAAAAAAGAGAAAAAGACGTACATTAAACTGAAGGAAAAGTATGAGAAGGCATGCGGTGAGAAGATTAGTCTGCAGAAGGTTATGGAGAAACTTGAGCAGGACTTTGCTGAGGTGGAGAACACAGTGCAGAATCTGATTCAAGAATTATCCCAGCGCAATAGACGACTTGAAGAAATAGCCCTGAGACCAAACACGTTGTCCACCCCGGCTTATATTGACCTCCTGATTCAGGCTGAGAAAAATGAGGGGAAGCCCGGCTTCATTGAGCGAATTCAGGCACTCACCGCTTTGAAGGAGTCGGCAGCGGTCAGAGATCAAATCGCTAACAATGAGAAGCTGTTACCAGAGTATTCAAATGAAGGTGCGGCGGGAGGGAAAAGTACTGGAGAAAATTTAAAGAAAAAAATATCAAACATGAAGAATTGGTTCTATTCCAGTAACTGAGAAACATTACAACTGTTTTCCAGTGTGTTTCACTCAACCGATACACAAATCCTCATTCTAATTCCTCGTCCTTCTCCTCCCCCATCTGCCCATTGCCTTTCACACCAAACCTTCCTTCCTCGAAGCTGCCTCCTTCTCAACATATTCCCATAGGGCCTTTATCCGAGGAAGGCTTTGCTGGCAATAGAGAGGGTCCAGAGGAGGTTTACTAGAATGATCCCAGGAATGAGTGGGTTAACATATGATGAGCATTTGACGGCACTGGGCCTGTACTCACTGGAGTTTAGAAGGATGAGGAGGGACCTTATAGGAACTTACCAAAGCGTGAAAGGCCTGGATGTGGAGAGGATGTTGCCACTAGTGGGAGAGTCTAGGACCAGCGGTCACAGCCTCAGAATTAAAGGACTTTTTTTAAGAAGATGAGGAGGAATTTCTTTCATCAGAGGGTGGTGAATCTGTGGAATTCATTGCCACAGACAGTTGTGGAGACCAAGTCGATGGATATTTTTAAGGCAGAGATAGATAGATTCTTGATTAGTACAGGTGTCGGGTTATGGGGAGAAGGCACGAGAATAGGGTTTCGGACGGAGAGATAGGTCAGCCATGATTGAATGGTGGAGTAGAAATCTACGTTTTAAAAATGTCCATTGACTTGGCAATGAATTCCACAGATTCACCAGCCATCCAACATTCCTCCTTGTCTCTTTTCTAAAGGAACGTCCTTTTATTCTGAGGTTCTGGCCTCTGATCCTAGACTTTCCCACCAGTGGAAACATCCTCTCCACATCCACTCTATCCAGGCCTTTCACTGATTCGGTAAGTTCCAATGAAATCTCCCCGCATCCTGCTAAATTCCAGCGAGTACAGGCCCAGTGCCGTCAAATGCTCATCATAGGTTAACCCACTCATTCCTGGGATCATTCTCGTAAACCACCTCTGGGCCCTCTCCAGCACCAGCACATTCCTCTTCAGGCATGAGTGTTAGGTATGACGCTATCTGCTAAGGCGATAATTGCTCGCAATAATCCAAATGTGGTCTGACCAGCACCATATAAAGCCTCATCATTACATCCCTGTTTTTGTATTCTAGTCCTCTAGAAACAAATGCTTCCCCAAACAAAGCTCTTCCCTCTGTGCAAGTGTACAGCAGTCCTATGTATCAGCTTTATTCCCCATACCTTCTCTACGATTCACTTTAGGTTCAGAGGCCTGGAATTACCTGGTTTATCCCCGCTGCCCTTGTCGAATAAAGGGACCACATTTGCTGTCCTCCTGACTTCTTGTACTTCAGTCGTCAAAGTGAACAATAAGAATCTCTGCCAGACTCAAAGCAATCTCCTCCCATGGTAGTCTGGGCTACATCCATCGTAAATCTCCTCCAAGGTATATAATATTTCCTTTTGAATGGTAACATGTTCTAAGGTTCAAGAAATGCAATTTCCTTCCCTTCAGTAAATACAGAGCAGAGGTCAGAGTGAGGCCCAGTGCAAATTGGCGGAACAGTACCTCATATTTCACTTGGGCAGCTTTTAACAGCGGTATGAATTTTGACTTCTCTAATTTCAAGTAATCCTTGATTACCCTCTCTCTCCATCCCTCCCCCTTCCCAGTTCTCCCACCAGTCTGACCGTCCCCGTATCTGTTTGTTTTGTTGGCACCATCTCCTAGCTAACAATGATCTATTCAGTCTGAAAAAACATCACCCATTCCTCGTCTCGAGAGATGCTGCCTGACCTGCTGAGTTACTCCAGCTTTTTGTGTCTATCTTCGGTGTAAACCCGCATCTACAGTTCCTTTCTACACAGGGTAGAGGTACTGATTTCAGACTTCACCTAAACCTGTGGTTCCACATAGAGATGGGTCCCGAATGGGTCCTATCCTTTTACTGGTTACACATAAAATGCTTTGGACCAGTCTTTAATATTGTCTGCCAGTGATACTTTTATGTCCCTCTTTGCACTTATAATTAATTTTTAATTACCGCTCTATACCTCTAACACCAGAAGTATTCACACTGGGTGGTACAGTGCCATAGCGGTAGAGTTGCTGCCTCACAGCGCTAGAGACTAGGGTTCGATCCTGACTACGGGTGCAGTCTGTGCGGAGTTTGCACGTTCTCCTCGTGACCTGCAAGGGATTTCTCCAGGGTCTCCGGATTCCTCCCACACTCCAAAGACATACAGGTTTGAAGGTTAATTGGCTGCTATCAATGTAAATTGCCCCTCGTGTGCGTAAGATAGCGTTAGTGTGCGGGAATCGTTGGTCGGCGCGGTCTCGGTGGGCCGAAGGGCCTGTTTCCCTGCTGTATCTCTAAACTAAAACTAAACTACATCTTGTGGTTTTACATAGAGATTGGTCCCCAATGGGTCTTATCCCTTTACTGGATCATCATAAAATACTTTGGACCTGTTCTTAATCTTGTCTGCCAGTATTACTTTGTATTGCTCTACTTCTAATACAATTTTATTCCCTTTTACTTCTAAATACTTCCCCCTTGTAATTCAATTCTAAATAATTTTTCTCTTCCAAAACCAATAGGTAGCAATGTTACAACATTTTGAGATTTAAAAAATCAAGCCTGCAATTTACCCCA
This sequence comes from Leucoraja erinaceus, assembly GCF_028641065.1. Classification (NCBI taxonomy): domain Eukaryota; kingdom Metazoa; phylum Chordata; class Chondrichthyes; order Rajiformes; family Rajidae; genus Leucoraja; species Leucoraja erinaceus. The sequence continues at coordinate 45,972 of NW_026576943.1, forward strand.
TCAGATAAAGCATAAAAAGAAGTTTAATTTGACACCTAATTCACTTTCATATCTCAAGTATTTAAAAAGTTATGGCCATTTTCATACTCGGAAATTAGCATCTTGTTCCCTATTGATTTTCTATGGACATAACAAAAAAGCTGTGATCGTGGACAGTCAAAAGCCCATAATCTTCTTAAAAATTAAGAGAACTGAATGAAATTTTCAGTTATCATAGATTGAACTATAAAATAATCTTACTTGGATGACCTGAAATTAAAGCATATAATTAGTTAGTTACCCAATTGTAGCTAATTTCAAACTTCAATTACTAGATCTAAATATCTATCCATTTCTTAATAAATGATTAACATTTTTAAATAGCCTAAGTGTCCAATTAATATTCACAAATAATTCACAATAAAACATGATTTTTAAATCTCATTTACATTAATTCATAGGTCAAATGGAAGGAATTTAGTGTTCATTTGCTGTAAATAAATGCCCATTTAAATCAGCTTTCAAGTCTGATCCTGTGGAACGAGCTGGTTTAGAACGATCACATTGCGGTGGATTTGTGCCCCCAAATGCCGAGAAAAATAGTGCGGGATATAATGGGCCCAAAATATTAAACTTTGTATAAAGGGATCTTAAGAAGCCCTTTTTAATGTAAAAATAAACAACTTACCTTCTGTTGTCTGCTGTATGAGACCCTGCCAGTTGCCAGTGGTCGCAGGTTTAGAGGTTAATTTTTAAACTACTATAACAATTATATAAAGCCTTTAAAACTAATAATAGCTGAAGCGACTGGGTCTTCCTGCGATTTTTCATTAATAATTGACTAGGCTGAACATCCTCGATTGGAACAGCCTAGAGAAAATCGCGTTTTAAACCCGCCCCCTCTAAACGGCGCCAAAATCGCGCACACCCGCAGCGACAGATTTTCAGCTACGCTTCAGGTAGGCTTTGCAACATACCTACAATAGGATAAATGGCAGACATCGGTAGTGTGACAACAATTATATCTCACCTGAACCAGACATTATTCTGTCTGAAGCCACAAAGATTCCACCGAGTGGCGCCTTTCCTTCTTTGTGTTTTAATTGTATGTGTTAAATGTATGTTTTTAGTGTTCTTTAGTTTGTTTCATGGGGGGGGGGGACTTTTTCTAGTCTCTTACCTCGACGGGGATACGATTATGTTCCATATCGTATCTCCGTTCACATACTAACACCGAGGAGTTGGCGGCCTTTGCTGGAGACCAAATTTGAGTGCTCCTACCGTGGTCGCCTACGGGGCTTTCACATCGCAGAGCCCGTGTTCCCTTTGCCATCCAACCGTGGGTGTTTGCGGACTTAACATAACGGAGCTCGCGGTCTCTGGTCAGAGACTGACTGCGGGAACTCAACGCTGCAGGACGTTCGACCGCCCCAACACGAGGGCTTCGACCGCCGGCCACAGGAGTTTCGATCGTCCCGATTTGCGGATGGTTCAACTGCCCCGACCGAGGGAGAATAAAGAGGAAGAAGATTGGACTTAGCTTTGCCTTCCAACACAGTGAGGAATGTGGAATCCACTGTGGTGGATGTTTATGTTAACCATGATGTAGTTGTGTGCCTTGTTGCTTTTTTTCCCTTGTGGGTGTATGGTAATTCACATATCACTCTACCTTAATTGGTACATGTGACTATAAATATCTTTGCAGATGCTGTAGTTTTGTTTAGAACAAAGTGTTGGCATTAATTCAAAGGGTCAGGCAGCATCTCTGGAAGACATGGATAGGCAACGTTTCAGATTGGGACCCTTCTTCAGACTAATGTAGGGGAGAGACAGCTGGAAATAAAGTTGGGGGGGGGGGGGAATACTTGACAGGCTTTGTCCTGCCCCATCTCTTCAGCTTCCTCCTGCCTATTTTGAAACGTTACCTGTCCACATTCTACAGAAATGTTGCTTGACCCGCTGAGTAACTCCTGTACTTTGTATGCTATGCATTATCCTTTCAGAAGTAATCTGTAACTTTCCAACAGACTATTGTTTCAGATGATACATTAATGCTTCCGCATTTTAAAACATGTATGCCTGGTTGACATTGTATTGCAATTAATATTTGGCTTATTCCAATAGAAACTAATTTTTGAATTAAACATCATAGATGCACTTGGATTAATTAACGTGTGTGTGTGTGTGTAAACTTTGATGCTTTGTTGGGAAATCAGGTTTGTGTTCTGGGAGAATTGAGTAGAGTCACCAGCAGATACAAATCAAGGAGAATGAACACTCTCTATTGAGGGAGGACATCACATCTTCCCATCTCCATCCCGTTCCACCTTCCGCAGAGACCGTTCCCTCAACTCCCTGGCTAACTCGTCACTTCCCAGAAAACCACCTCCTCCCCAGGTACCTTCCCCTGCAATGCAGTAGATGCAACACCTGTCCCTGTACCTCCTTTCTCGAATCTGTCCAGGGACCCCAACGGTCCTTTCAGGTGATGCCGAGATTCACTTGCATCTCGTCCACACTGATCTGTTGTATCCGCTGTTCAAGATGTGGACTCTTATACATTGGCGAGACAATATGTAGACTGGGCGATCGTTTCACTGAACACCTTCGCTCAGTCTGCCTGGACCTAACTGATCTCCCAGTTGCTAAACACTTTAATTCTCCTTCCCATTCCCACATTGACATTTCTGTCCTAGGCTTCCTCCATTTTTATAGTGAGGCTAAAAGCAAATTGGAAGAACATCTCATATTTTGCTTGGGTTTCTCTAACTTCATTTCTCTAACTTCTCTAAATTCACGCAACCCCTGCATTTCCTCTCTCTCCACCCTCCCCCCACCGAAATTGCACCAGCTTCTCGTTCTCACCCAACAAACAGCCGACAATGGCCTGTGTCCTTTATCATCATTAGTTTTTTTTGCATATCTTTCATTCATTGTTCTATATCTCACTACATCACCATCTATCTCTCTCGTTTCCCTTTCCGGCTAACTCTCAGTCTGAAGAACCCCGCATTTTAAAACATGTATGCCTGGTTGACATTGTATTGCAATTAATATATGGCTTATTCCAATAGAAACTAATTTTTGAATTAAACATCATAGATGCACTTGGATTAATTAACGTGTGTGTGTGTGTAAACTTTGACGCTTTGTTGGGAAATCAGGTTTGTGTTCTGGGAGAATTGAGTAGAGTCACCGGGAGATACAAATCAAGGAGAATGAACATTCTCTATTGAGGGAGGACATCACATCTTCCCCATCTCCATCCCGTTCCACCTTCCGCAGAGACTGTTCCTTCCGAAACTCTCTGGTTAACTCGTCACTTCCCACAAAACCACCCCTCCCCAGGTACCTTCCCCTGCAATGCAGTAGATGCAACACCTGTCCCTGTACCTCCTCTCTCGAATCTGTCCAGGGACCTCAACGGTCCTTTCAGGTGATGCCGAGATTCACTTACATCTCCTCCACACTGATCTGTTGTATCCGCTGTTCAAGATGTTGACTCTTATACATTGGCGAGACAATATGTAGACTGGGCGATCGTTTCACTGAACACCTTCGCTCAGTCTGCCTGGACCTAACTGATCTCCCAGTTGCTAAACACTTTAATTCTCCTTCCCATTCCCACACTGACATTTCTGTCCTAGGCTTCCTCCATTTTTATAGTGAGGCTAAAAGCAAATTGGAAGAACATCTCATATTTTGCTTGGGTTTCTCTAACTTCATTTCTCTAACTTTTCTAAGTTCACGCAACCCCTGCATTTCCTCTCTCTCCACCCTCCTCCCCCCCCCGCACCAAAATTGCACCAGTTTCTCGTTCTCACCCAACAAACAGTCAACAATGGCCTGTGTCCTTTATCATTATTAGTTTTTTTTGCATATCTTTCATTCATTGTTCTATATCTCACTACATCACCTACTATCTCTCTCGTTTCCCTTTCCGGCTAACTCTCAGTCTGAAGAACCCGAAATGACACCCGTTCCTTCTCTCCAGCGATGCTGCCTGTCCCGCTGAGTTACTCCAGCTTTTTGTGTCTACTCTCTCTTGAGTATTGATCAGGACATCTGAAAAGAGGGAGGCAGAACAACATGTGTGTTTCCATCAGGCAGGATCAGTGAGGGAACGGTAATGAAGAGGCAACAGAGAGCAGGACCGGATTTAGATGAAGAGAGGCCCTAAGCTGTTCCATTTGTGAGACCCCTCCCAATACCCCACCCCCACCACTAGAGGAAGATGGTCCACCAGATTGACACCGATTTGCAGCCGAGTGTGGCCAATGAGATAAGGGGTTGGAAAGCTGTGCGTATTTATTTATTTATTTATTTATTGCCAGTGCTAGTGTCGAGTTATTGGTTTAAAACACTATTATTCTGAAATGGAGGGCAAGGATAATTACTGAAGGGTTGTTTAGAGACTACAGTGCGTTGTGACAGGCCTATGACAGTGTCAACAATATTATACACCTTGCAGGGCTCTCACTTAATTATTTTTCTCTGTTGTCAGCCGGGCAACCTTGGCAGCTTTTTATGTTGCCAAATAACAGTTTAGGTGGTCATTTAAGATGGCTCGCATGATGTGTGCGATAATGTGCTCGGACGAAGTGGGTAGTTACCAGTCGAAATTATACTCAATGAAGCATTCACATATTATTTCTGCTTCAAATAAAGTCACAAGCTAAACATATTCACCAATCAGGACATGATATATACCACAATGACATGCAGCAAAATTATAATACAGTATCTCAACTCTTTTTACACGTTGCAATGAATGCAATTTCTATTATTTCTTCCCACTTCCAAAGGGCCTGTTTCCATGCTGTATCTCTAAACTAAACTAAACTAAACATTGGTATGTAATTGGACGGTTAAAATAATATACACCAATCTTTCCCACTCGTCACTTTAATTTCATGTTTCATGTATTTTGTGTGTTTATGACTGTTGTCAGATCAATTTCCCTCCTGGGATAAATAAAGTTCAATTGTATTGTATCGTATAGTATCGTACTCTGTCTCTGTAACTAAACTAAACTAAACACTCCGAACCCTTGCCATCTATAAATCACCCCTCTCTTATCCCCCATCTAGACACCTCCCCCTCATTCATTTCTTTTCAATCTCATCTCTATCACCCTCCCTCCCATCTGTCATTCCTCGACTCGTATGAGTGAGGTGGGCGGTCGAGAGTGTAGGGGGAAGGAACTGCAGATGCTGGTTTACACCAAAGTTCGAGTAACTCAGCGGGACAGGCAGCATCTCTGATGGGAAGGAATGGGTGACGTTTCGGGACGAGACCCTTCTTCAGACTGAGACTCAGGGGATATGGAGATATACAGAGATAAGGAAGGTTAAGGTGTGGAAATGAAACTAAACTAATGTTGCACACCAGACCACAATCTCTATCCATGTGGTCTTGGGATTTGTGTCTGATTCAGCAGAGTCCAATTTCATTTCTTCCTTGACTACTCTTTTGTGGGCAAGGATTACTGACTTTAGTTTTGTCTTAGAGATACAGCGCGGAAACAGGCCCTTCGGCCCACAGAGTCCATGCCGACCAGCAATCCCCGCACATCAACACTATCCGACACACACTAGGGACAATGTTTCCATTTATCAAGCCAATTAGTCTACAAACCAGTACGTCTTTGGAGTGTGGGAGGAAACCGAAGATGGTAGGCATGCAGGTGCAGCAGGCAGTAAAGAAAGCGAATGGTATGTTAGCTTTCATTGCAAAAGGATTTGAGTATAGGAGCAGGGAGGTTCTACTGCAGTTGTACAGGGTCTTGGTGAGACCACACCTGGAGTATTGCGTACAGTTTTGGTCTCCAAATCTGAGGAAGGACATTATTGCCATAGAGGGAATGCAGAGACGGTTCACCAGACTGATTCCTGGGATGTCAGGACTGCCTTATGAAGAAAGACTGGATAGACTTGGTTTATACTCTCTAGAATTTAGGAGATTGAGAGGGGATCTTGTAGAAACTTACAAAATTCTTAAGGGGTTGGACAGGCTAGATGCAGGAAGATTGTTCCCGATGTTAGGGAAGTCCAGGACAAGGGGTCACAGCTTAAAGATAAGGGGGAAATCCTTTAAAACCAAGAAGAGAAGAACTTTTTTCACACAGAGAGTGGTGAATTTCTGGAACTCTCTGCCACAGAGGGTAGTTGAGGCCAGTTCATTGGCTATATTTAAGAGGGAGTTAGATGTGGCCCTTGTGGCTAAGGGGATCAGGGGGTATGGAGAGAAGGCAGGTACGGGATACTGAGTTGGATGATCAGCCATGATCATATTGAATGGCGGTGCAGGCTCGAAGGGCCGAATGGCCTACTCCTGCACCTAATTTCTATGTTTCTATGTGGGAAAAATCCCCTCGCAGGTCACGGGGAGAACGTACAAACTCCGTACAGACAGCACCCATAGTCAGGATCGAACCCGGGTCTCCAGCGCTGCATTCGCTGTAAGGCAGCAACTCTACCTCTTCGCCACCGTGACCACCCTTCCACTGGAAGAGAACATGAAGTCTCAGTCTGCAATATCTTACAAAATGGGGACACTGATAAGAATCTATCTCTGTGAACCGCAGTGTCAGTCTCTGCAGGTTGTGGATTAATTGGGTCACGGTTAACAACACAAGACAGGAGATGGAGGCCGACAAAACTGTGGCAATGCCCTGCAGAATGGTGGAGGCACGGTGGTGCAGCGTTCGAGTTGCTGCCTCACAGTGCCAGAGACCCCCGGTTCGATCCTGACCACGGGTGCTGTCTGTACGGAGTTTGCACGTTCTCCCCGTTGACTGACCAGATCACTCGCTCTTGCGATTTGGGTTTGGTTCAGCACTGTACGTTTTCACATCTTCCTGCACCACCCTTCCCTGGGCAAGAGTTACTGAGTTCTTCTTGTGAAACCACCTCAAAGACAAACTGAAGTCTCAGATTGAAATATCTTTCAAAAGTAGCACTGATAAGAATCTAACTCTGCCACCCTGACTACAGTGAGCTGCAATGTTCAAGTCTCAGCAGGATGTGAATTATTTGTGATTAACACCAAAAGACAACAAATCGAGGTGTACATGCGTTGGAAAGTCCCCTGGAGCCCATGTAAATTGTCCCTAGTGTGTGTGGGATAGTGTTAGTGTGCGGGGATCGCTGGTCGGCACGGACTAAGTGTGTCGAAGGCCCTGTTTCCACACTGTATCTCTAAACTAAACACACTATGTTTTTATCTCTTAAAATATTTTTGCAGAGAATGTATAAAAGGACTGGACAAGCTAGATGCAGGAAAAATGTTCCCAATGTTGGGCGAGTCCAGAACCAGGGGCCGCAGTCTTAGAATAAAGGGGAGGCCATTTAAAACTCAGGTGAGAAAAAGCTTTTTCACCCAGAGAGTTGTGAATTTGTGGAATTCCCTGCCACAGAGGGCAGTGGAGGGCAAACCACTGGATGGGTTTAAGAGAGAGTTAGATAGAGCTCTAGGGACTAGTGGAATCAAGGGATATGGGGAGAATGCAGGCATGGGTTACTGATTGGGGACGATCAGCCATGATCACAATGAATGGTGGTGCTGGCTCGAAGGGCCGAATGGCCTCTCCCTGCTCCTATTGTGTGACATTAAACTCAAAGATGGACACAAAATGCTGGAGCAACTCAGCATCTCTGGATCACCTATTCCTTCTGTCCAGAGATACTGCCTGTCCCGCTGAGTTACTCCAGCATTTTGTGTCTATCTTCGATGTAAACCAGCATCTGCTGTTCCTTCCTGCACATGTTAAGCTCAGTGTTGTTTGCTGCACTTTGTCTGAAACAAACAGCACAATGATCTTTATCAACTCTGTCTCTCTATAACCACACTTGGGATGTAAATCTCACTGGGAACACATACAAGCAGACTGAACCACATAACGTGTAAACACTCTACCTAATCCCTTGCATTATTCACACCACAACATCTTCACCTCAACTCAAAACCAAATAACTGGGAATTCTTCATTTTCAAGCTGTTTTCCGGGAAATTATTGCTCTGTATTTAACAAGGGCGGCACGGTGGGGCAGCGGTAGAGTTGCTGCCTCACAGCACCAGACTGGTTACACATGTTGATCAACCCAACGTCAGCGACCAGGTAGTGAGAAATTGAAAGGAAGATGCTTGTAAATCACGTGACCTGGAGTCTGACTGGGTAACTTTGACAACATGTTATACCCTGGTCAACATGAGGAGCGACAGACTGGTCCCACCAAGATGCAGCACAGAACGCCACAGGAAATCCTTCTTCCCTGTGGCTATCAAACTGTACAATTCCTCCCCCTTCTGTTGTAGAAACATAGAGACATAGAAACAGCATAATAGGTGCAGGAGGAAGCTATTCGGCCCATTCATTGTAATCATGGCTGATCATTCATAATCAGTAACCCGTGCCTGCCTTCTCCCCATATCCCTTGATTTCGCTGGCCTCTATCTAACTCTCTTTTAAATACATCCAGTGAATCGGCCTCCACTACCTTCTGTGGCAGAGAATTCCACAAATTCACAACTCTCTGGGTGAAAACGTTTTTTTCTCAGCTCAGTTTTAAATGGCCTCCACTTTATTCTTAGACTGTGGCCCCTGGTTCTGGACTCCCCCAACATTGGGAACATTCTTCCTGCATCTAGCCTGTCCAATCTATATTACTAAATCTCTGATCTTGACCGCTTTTGGCCGACTGTGCTGTGATTTCCGAGAGAACGCCACCACTTACGGCCGTCATGTTTGGCCACCTCGCTCAGAGCCCCCCTCCACCGTATGAGTGCGGAGGATTTTTTCCGTCGATGAAAAATGAGAGAGATATTAATGTTTTTACAAAATTCCCCATTCTCTCTGCTGCCCCCGCTGGCGGCAGGGGGAGGGACTATAAAACCAGGAAGTGTCGTGCCTCATTCAGTCTCTGCCAGACCAGGAAGCGAGAAGGTCACGGCTCTCTGAGCTGCGAATAACACTGAAAGCACATCTATTCCACGGTGAGTCCCCTGTAAAGTGGCTGCAGCCCTTTTTAACAAGTTTGTGTTCACAAAATGAATTTTGGTTGTCGGGTGTCTGCAGCCCAATTGTTTGCCTCGCCTTTTTGACAGGTTTGTGTTCACAAAATGAATTTTGGTTGTCGGGTGTCTGCAGCCTAATCGGTAGGAAGCTGCATTTGAATTTGGTGGCCTTGCACCCTGCTTGAAATGGAATGAAACTGCACTTGAATTTGGTGGCCTTGCACCCTGCTGAAAGTGGCATGAAACGGCACTTGATTTTGGTGGCCTTGCACCCTGCTTGAAGTGGTTGGAAATTGCATTTGAATTCAGTGGCCTTGCACCCTGCTTGAAGTGGAAGGAAACTGCACTTGAATTCAGTGGCCTTGCACCCCGCTTGAAGTGGAAGGAAACTGCACTTGAATTCAGTGGCCTTGCACCCTGCTTGAAGTGGTAGCAAACTGCACTTGAGTTTGGTGGCCCTGCACCCTGTTCGAAGTGGTAATAAAATGCTCTTGAATTTGGTGGCCTGGCACCCTGCTTGAAATGGTAGGAAAATGGATTTGAATTTGATGGCCTTACATCCTGCTTGAAATGGAATTTCAAGGAAAAGCCGCGAGTCAAATGCCAGCCCACCAGCCGTGAGTGAACTGCCAGCAGATCAGGCTTGAGGGACTGAGCTGCCACCTCAAGAACCCATACCCGTGCTCCAGAAAGCCCCCCCCACTGGCCACCAATATTGAAAATTGGTGGAGAGGTGGAATATTGCCTCGGGGGAATCAGCCCTCCCATGTGAATATGGAACCCACCGGGTCCCAATTAGTCTAGTAATATCTATTTTTTTACACACTGTAACTTTCTACATTTCTACTTTTGGGTATGTACGGCAATTATGGCTCATGGAATTTTCTTCCACACTACTAGTTATATTCCTAACAACATATTTAAAAGGTATGAAATTTTTGATCTTTCCCAACATTTTAAAAATTGCCTGAAGAAGGGACCCGACCCTAAACGTCTCCTAACCATTCCCTCCATAGATAGACAAAAAATGCTGGAGTAACTCAGCGGGTCAGGCAGCATCTCTGGAGAAAACGAATAGATGACGTTTCTTCGGACTCTCCATAGATCCAGCCTGACCTGCTGAGTTCTCCAGCACTTTATGTTTTGCTCTTAAAATAAATCTGTGGTCCGCTGAAGAAACAACACGATAGACCACTCTGGAAGTGCAAGTTTTGCTGTACATACAGTAGAAAACATCGTAATACACCTTGAGAGAATTAATGGACTTAAATTATTTTTTTAATCTGTTGTCTAGAATTAATCGATACCCGCCCTATGTACCTTATATCAGATTTATTTGGAATTCCGATTTTTTTGATTTCCTATTTGTCAATTTTTTGTGCCCGATTATTTGGCAGCCAATCAACCGTTGTATCTAAGGGGGTTGCATCCAATCAGCTTCCCATAAAATTCCCATCCAATCAACAAATCCTCCCGTTCAAACAGCCGCTGCCTCCAAGGGCATTGTATCCAATCATATAATGCGCTGGTCACTCGGTGGCCAATCAGACACAGTCTCCGAGGGGCATTGTGACCAATCTCTGACCAGCTTCCCTTAAAATTCCCGTCCAATCAACAAATCAGTCTCCTGCAGTCCAATCAGCCGCTGTCTCCAGGGTCATTGTGTCCAATCCCATAATGCGCTGGTCACTCGGTTGCCAATCGGACACAGTCTCCGATCGGCATTGTGACCAATCACCGACCTGCTTCCCTCACCGAAGCAGAAATGGCTAGAGTCAAAACTGAGAGCGATGCAAGAAAGCAGCTATGACATAATACACAATAAACTGTATTACAAATACACAATAACAAAGTTATGCATTATTGTACTCTTACATGAGCGCAATTTAATTCTGAGGCTGTGACCTCTGGTCACCAGGGGAAATATCCTCTCCACATCCACATCCACGCTATGCCTTTCACTAGGAGGGAGGGGTGTCGTTAATATGAAGTGCTCAGAACTGGGTTCCAGTCCATGCATTGAACATTAAGGGCTGGGTTCAGATTTACGGAGCCAAACAACGTCATTAATTGTAGTAGTGTCGGCGCTTGCTTGCCGAGGGTGGCACAGCAGTGGCGAAACATCCTCTCTACTTCCACTCTATTCAGGCCTTTCACTATTCGGTAAATTTGTGTCTATCTTTGGTGTAAACCTGCATCTGCAGTTCCTTCCTGCAGATTTTCTCCAGCAGTTTGTTTATAGACAACAGCTGCAGGAGTAGGCCTTTCGGCCCTTCGAGACAGCAGCACCAATCATGGCTGTTCATCCACAATCAGTACCCCGTTCTTGCCTTCTCCATATCCCTTGACTCCACTATCTTTAAGAGCTCGAAGAGTTCTATCTAACTTATCTATATCTATATTTTGTTCCAACATCCACTGTCTGTTTTTCACTGCAATTTCTCAACTCTGTGGCTTTATGTGAGCTCAAACCACTGCGCGGTACCTGCTAGTTTCCTTTCCTGTGTTGAGACCCTTCTTCTAACTCTCTCTTGAAAACATCCAGAGAATTGGCCTCCACCAAAGATACTGCGTTCTGTGGCAGAGAATTCAACAGATTCACAACTCTCTGGGAGAAAAGGTTTTTCCTCATCTCGGTGACACTCAGGATAGTGGCACTAGTCAGAGAACTGGGGAGGGGTGGGGGTGGGAGGTGATGTGGGTGGAGAGAGAGGCAACACAAGGGTTATATAAAGTTGAAGAAACCTATTACAAGCCAGCTTGCTGCATCTGGTGTGCACCGCCCTGGTTTGTGGTCACCTACTACGTGAGCGACTGTTTCTGCACATTAAGACCGAAAGTGAAAGTGTATTTTCACGGAATTCATTCTAATCTCGTGTGTGGAGGTCACTGGAGAATAAATAGCCTTTCTCTGCAGATATTGCCGCTGGCGTTGGAGTCGATTCTTGTGTTTGCTGAAAGAAGTCTTGGAACATCTCAGCTCCTAGCGCCGGGGGTTGTGTCGGTCCAGTGAGGTTCTGTGTCAGGGAGGAACTCCAAGCAAGACCATTCGTCCCATCGCCAACGCTGCAATCCCTTTACAGCTGCAGACGGTCGCTTCTTCGATCGGTGAGTGATGCAGGTTCGTTTCCCAGAAATGGACAAGAAACGAAACTTGCGGGAATCTTCAGCTAAAAGGTCTCGACCCGAAACATCATGTTGGCGGGTGTTGGCAAGTTGGGCCGAAGGGCCTGTTTCCACTCTGTAAAATGCTATCACTCTATGACCCGAAATATCGTCTGTCCATTTCCAGATGCTGCCTGTTTCTCCAGCACTTTGTGTTCTGCTCATGTATCAGGGTATCTACAGTGGGGGTGTGTATCCATCTGTGTGTGTGTTTTGTTTTAGTGCTAAAGGCAGGGGTTCATCCTGACCACAGCACTAACAATGGACCTTTGCCTCGGTGTACAGTAACTCCACAGGGACATATTTTTTCGTTTAGTTTAGACACACAGAGCGGAAACAGGCCCTTCGGCCCGCCAACCAGTGATCACCCCATATACTAGCATTATCCTGCAAATGCTAGGGACAATTTGACATTTTTACCGACGCCAATTAACCTACAAACCCGCACGTCTTTAGAGTGTGGGAGGAAACCGCAGCACCCGGAGAAAACCCACGCAGGGAGAACGTGTAAACTCCGTACAGACAGCACCCGTAGTTGGGATCGAACCCGAGTGTGTGGCGCTGTAAAGCAGCAACTCTACCGCTGCACCACTGTGTAGTGTCTCCATTAGACCACAATCAGGTAAAGCAAGAACTGAAGGCGTGTTGGGATTTATAGCATGAAACAGCAGGGCTTTGAGCGGTGATGGTACATGTTATGCGTAGGCAGGAACTGCAGATGCTGGTTTACACCACAAGACAAACACAGGGTGCTGGAGTAACTCAGTGGGACGGACAGCATCTCTGGAGAGTGAGTAGGAAGGAACTGCAGATGCTGGTTTAGACATAAAAAGCTGGAGTAATTCAGCGGGTCAGGCAGCATCTCTGGAGAGAAGGAATGGGTGATGTTTGGGGTCAAGACCCTTCTTCAGACTGATGTCAGGGGAGTGGGAGGTACATAGATAAGGAAGTGTATAATAGATCATTGTTAGTTGGGAGAAGGCAAAACAAACTGAGAAAAAATGTAAGTGGTCGGTAAACTGGGAAGAGGGAGGGATGGAGAAAGAGGGAAAGGAAGAGTTACTTGAAGTTCAGGAAGTCAGTGTGCATACCGCTGGGGTGTAAGCTGCCCAAGCAAAATATGAGGTGCTGTTTCATATTCAAGAGGAATATGTTTCATAAGGAATAGGTGACAGTTTTGGAAAGAGACCATTCTTCAGACCTTTGCCACAGTGACTAGTGGGGTACCGCAAGGCTTGGTGATGGGACCCCAGCTATTTACAATATATATGAATGATTTGGACGAGGGAATTGAATGCAACATCTCCAAGTTTGCGGATGACACTAAGCTGGGGGGCAGTGTTAGCTGTGAGGAGGATGCTAGGAGGCTGCAAGGTGACTTAGATAGGTTGGGTGAGTGGGCAAATGCATGGCAGATGCAGTATAATGTGGATAAATGTGAGGTTACCACTTTGGTGGCAAAAACAGGAAAGCAGACTATTATCTGAATGGTGGCTGATTAGGAAAAAGGGAGATGCAACGAGACCTGTGTGTCATGGTACATCAGTCATTGAAAGTAGGCATGCAGGTGCAGCAGGCAGTGAAGAAAGCGAATGGTATGTTAGCATTCCTAGCTAAAGGATTTGAGTATAGGAGCAGGGAGGTTCTACTGCAGTTGTACAGGGTCTTGGTGAGACCACACCTGGAGTATTGCGTACAGTTTTGGTCTCCTAATCTGAGGAAAGACATTCTTGCCATGGAGGGAGTACAGAGAAGGTT
>NW_026576944.1:0-52500 GCF_028641065.1 Leucoraja erinaceus
GTACAAACGTGAAAACATCGAAACCTATAAAAAAAATCTAACCAACCTCTAACACGTTTTAACAATTAAAAATCTAAAACAGAGAAAAAAGATACAAACGGTAACCATATTATGAAAAAAAGTTAAAACCGATAAAACCGTTACAAAATCTAACCAGTTTACCAAATCGAACCCATTACCCAGTTACCCCTCTAACAAATGATACCCCCTCTACCCCGTTAACCCCTATACCACGTTTAACCACTTTTATAACACTCTACCCCAGTTTAACAACTCTTAACCCCGTTTCCAACTCTACCGTTTAAAACCTTATCTACCCCATATACACCAGTAACCAATATTACCCACGTTTAACAACATCTACCCCCGTTTTACACCCTTACCCCCCGGGTTTACCCCCTCAACCCCTCTACACCGTACCCCTTACCCCCGTTACCCCTGCTACACAGTTACCCCTTAACCCTCTACCCCATCTACCCCGTACCCCTCTACCCCCGTACCCCTAACCCCCTCTACCCCCGTTACCCCCCCTCTACCCCCGTTTAACCCCCTCTACCCACTCTACCTTACCCCTACTACCCCGTTACCCATCCTCTAACCCCCGTTACCAACCCTCTAACCCCCGTGTACCCCCCTCTACCCCATCCTACCCCCTCTACCCCCTATACCCCCGTTACCCCCTCTACCCCCTCTACCCCCGGTACCCGCTACCCCCCTCTAAACACCCGTTAACATCTAACACCCCCTCTACCACCGTTACACACCCCCTCTACCCCACGTTACCCAATCTACACCACTTACCCCGTTACCCCTCTACACCGTACCCCGTTACCCCTCTACCCCTCTACACAGCCGGTTACCCCTCTACCCCCCTCTACCCCGTTACACCCTACCCGTACCCCTATACCTCCCGGTACCCCCTTATACCCCTATACCCCCTCTAACCCCCTCTACCCCCTCCTACCCCCCTCCTACACCCGTGGTTCCCCCCTCTAACCCCCGTGACCCCCTCTAACCCCCGTTACCCCCTATAACACCATTACCCCTCTACCCCCACGTTACCCCCTTCTACCCTCTGACCCCCTCTACCCCCCGTTACCACCTCTATACCAGGTACCCCATATACCCCCTCATACAACGATCCCCCCCTCTCCAACCCCCGTTACCCACCTCTACCCCTGTTACCCCCTCCACCCCCCCTGACCCCCTCTACCCACTCTACCCCCTTTACACCCCCCTACCCCACCCGACCCCCCTCTACCCCCTCTAAACCCCCCGTTACCCCCCTCTACCCCCGATTACACCCCCCTTACCACCCCTAACTACCCCCGTTAACACCCTCTACACCTGCTACCCCCCCGTTTACCCCTCTACACCCCTTATACCCCCTCTACCCCCTATACCACCGTTACCACCCTCTACCCCCTCTTAACCCCCGTTACCCCCTCTACACCCGTTACCACCCTACCCATCTACCCCCGTACCTCCTAAACCCATTATACCTCTTACCCCCTCTACCCCCGTTACCCCCTACTACCCCCTTCTGAGACCCCTCTACCCCCGTTGAATCCCCCTCTAACCCCTCTACCTATGCTCTACCCCTATTCTATCTACCCTACTAAATAACCCCCCCACCCCCCTCTACCCCTTCTACCCCCCCCCCCTACCGTTACCCCCTCTACCCCCGTTACCCCCTCTACCCCCGTTACCCCCTCTACCCCCTCATACCCCTCTAACCCCTCTACCCCCCCGTTACTCTACCCCCGTTACCCCTCTCACCCCCTCTACCCCGTGTACCCCCTCTACCCCCCTGTTACCCCCTCTAACCCCCATCTACCCCCTCTCTACCCCCGTTACCCCTCTACCCCCCCCTCTACCCCCGTACCCCCTCTACCCCCGTTACACCCCCTCTACCCCCGTCTACCCCCGATTACCCCCCGTTACCCCCTCTACCCCCTACCCCCTCTACCCCCGTTACCCCCTCTACCCCCTTACCCCCTCTACCCCCGTTACCCCCTCTACCCCCTTTACCCCCATTACCCCCTCTACCCCGTTACCCCCTCTACCCCCGCTACCCCCGTTACCCCCTCTACCCCCTCTACCCCCTCCGTTACCCCCTCTACCCCCGTTACCCCCTCTACCCCCTCTACCCCCCTCTACCCCGTTACCCCCTCTACCCCCCTCTAACCCCTTACCCCCTCTACCCCGTTACCCCCTCTCTACCCCCGTTACCCCCTCTACCCCCTCTACCACCGTTACCCCCCTCTAACCCCCTCTACCCCCGTTACCCCCCCTCTACCCCCGTTACCCCCTCTACCCACCACCCTCTACCCCTCTACCCCCTCTACCACCGTTACCCCCTCTACCCCCTCTACCCCCGTTACCCCCTCTACCCCCTACCCCCCGTTACCCCCCTCTACCCCCGTTACCCACTCTACCCCTCTACCCCCGTTACCCCTCTACCCCGTTACCCCCTCTAACCCCTCTACCCCCGTTACCCCCTCTAACCCCCTAACCCCCCCCCTTATCCCCTCTCCCCCCCCACAGTTCTCCTACGTGGATGCCCAGGGTGAGAGCATAAACGAGGTACAGATGACCTTCCTGCGGTTGCTGAGTGCGTCTGCGCGGCAGAACTTCACCTACATGTGCCAGCAGTCGGCTGCGTGGCAGGACCGTGCCAGCGACAGCTACGACAAGGCTCTACGCTTCCTGGGCTCCGATGACCAGGAGATGTCCCACGACAACAACCCCTTCATCAAAGCCCTGCACGATGGTTGCAGTGTGAGTAACGTGGGGGGGGGCTCAGTGTATGGATCCCACCTGTAGGTCCCCACCTGTAGATCCCCACCTGTAGATCCCCACCTGTAGATCCCCACCTGTAGATCCCCACCTGTAGGTCCCCACCTGTAGATCCCCACCTGTAGGTCCCCACCTGTAGATCCCCACCTGTAGATCCCCACCTGTAGATCCCCACCTGTAGGTCCCCACCTGTAGATCCCCACCTGCACGGACCCCACCTGTAGGTCCCCCCCTGCACAGACCCCACCTGTAGATCCCCACCTATAGATCCCCACCTGTAGATCCCCACCTGTAGATCCCCACCTGTAGTTCCCCACCTGTAGATCCCCACCTGCACGGACCCCACCTGTAGATCCCCACCTGCACGGACCCCACCTGTAGATCCCCACCTGTAGATCCCCACCTGTAGATCCTCACCTGTAGATCCCCACCTGTAGATCCCCACCTGTAGATCCCCCCCCTGTAGGTTCCCACCTGTAGATCCCCACCTGTAGATCCCCACCTGCACGGACCCCACCTGTAGATCCTCACCTGTAGATCCCCCCCTGTAGGTTCCCACCTGTAGGTCCCCCACCTGCACGGACCCCACCTGTAGATCCTCACCTGTAGATCCCCCCCTGTAGGTTCCCACCTGTAGGTCCCCACCTGCACGGACCCCACCTGTAGATCCTCACCTGTAGATCCCCACCTGTAGGTTCCCACCTGTAGATCCCCACCTGCACGGACCCCACCTGTAGATCCCCACCTGCACGGACCCCACCTGTAGATCCCCACCTGTAGATCCTCACCTGTAGATCCCCCCCTGTAGGTTCCCACCTGTAGGTCCCCACCTGCACAGACCCCACCTGTAGATCCCCACCTGTAGATCCCCACCTGTAGATCCCCACCTGCACGGACCCCACCTGTAGATCCCCACCTGCACGGACCCCACCTGTAGATCCCCACCTGTAGGTTCCCACCTGTAGGTCCCACACCTGCACAGACCCCACCTGTAGATCCCCACCTGTAGATCCCCACCTGTAGATCCCCACCTGCACGGACCCCACCTGTAGATCCCCACCTGTAGATCCCCACCTGTAGATCCCCCCCTGTAGGTTCCCACCTGTAGGTCCCCACCTGCACGGACCCCACCTGTAGATCCCCACCTCACACACACACACACACACACACACACACACACACACACACACACACACACACACACACACACACACACACACACACACACACACACACACACACACACACACACACACACACACACACACACACACACACACACACACACACACGTACACACACACACGCGCACACACACACACACGCACACACACACACACACACACACAGTGGGTCACACACACACACACACACACAGTGGGTCACACACACACACACACACACACACAGTGGGTCACACACACACACACACACACACAGTGGGTCACACACACACACACACACACACACACACACACACACACACACACACACACACACACACACACACACACACACACACACACACGTTGTGATCTAACAGCTTATTGGTTTCCACAGACGAGGAAGGGCTTGGACAAGACTGTTCTGGAGATCAACACTCCCAGAGTGCAACAGGTGCCCATCATTGACTTCCTAGTGAGCGACTTCGGGAAGCCCAGTCAGAAGTTTGGATTTGAAGTTGGTCCCGCCTGTTTCGTGGGCTAGTAGGAGAGGCGATGGGCCGAGCAACCACTCGCTGACCCTGCTCAAGACACCTGCAAGTTCTGCGGACGTACGGACGGAGGGTCGGTCTGTAGCCGCTAGGACTCACTGACTGACCGGCGGGGTGGTGTTACTGACCACGGGCCGTACAGCAGAGGGGTCTCTGGCCAAAACATCTGCTGCCTGTCACCCACACCAGTGTTTACCAGGCGGGTGGTCCTCTGGTGCTTCAGCCCTGAGCTGGAGATGGATTTTAATGAACTGTAATTATTCCTTTTGTAAATTATCTCGACTTTCAGAACTTGCAAAGTGTCTCCAACGGCCAACGTCGGTCCGCGCCTTTACCAATAACTTTATATTTGTAAAATTAATTATAAAATATACATTGAAAATAAACTGCTAGCCTCTTGTGACCAAGCTTGTGTGTGTCATCCCGGGGTCACCAAGCCCAGTGCAGACCGTGCTAGCAATCAATGCATTCATCATTGAGCCCCAGGGGAGGAGACGGTCAACGAAGGAGGGGTGAGGGGTGAAGGGGCAAAGCAAAGGGTCAAGACGGAGGGGTGAAGGGTCAGATTCAGGGAGGGATTTGGGGTGCGTAGCAAAGAACTGCAGATGCTGGTTTACACAAAAGATAGACTTAAAATGCTGGAGTAACAGCAGGTCAGGCAGCATCTGTGGAGAACATGGATAGGTGACGTTTCGCGTCGAGACTCTTCAAACTGGTCTTGACCCGAAACGCACCTATCCATGTTCTCCACAGATACTGCCTGAC
The DNA here is from genome assembly GCF_028641065.1 of Leucoraja erinaceus. Classification (NCBI taxonomy): domain Eukaryota; kingdom Metazoa; phylum Chordata; class Chondrichthyes; order Rajiformes; family Rajidae; genus Leucoraja; species Leucoraja erinaceus. Next base: position 5,279 of record NW_026576944.1, read on the forward strand.
CCGCTGAGTTACTCCAGCACTCTGTGTCTATCTTAGGTGTGAGGGGTGAGGGGTCAGAGACAGTGAGGTGTGAGGGGTCAGAGACAGGCAGGAGTGGGGAGGGGTGAGGGGTCAGAGAGGGTGAGGGTGTTGTGGACTCTGTGTCGCTGAGTCGGGTGCAGCAACGATCCACACTGCAGACTTCACTTGGAGACGCAGGTGAGTGAATTATTGATGGCTGCTGCTGATTATCTCAGCACGGTTTAACTGCCGCATCTACCAGGAGTGGCGGTGAATATTTCATCGGTGACGTGCGGTCTGATTGTTTGCTGGGTCTGGGAGTGAAGGTCACTCACACTCTGGCATTGGTGGACCGGCCATTATGAGGCACCGGTCAACATGCAGTAGTGACCGCGGGCAGCTGGACATACACCAGGACACAGCTCACACCAGGGGGTGGGGCACAAGGTCACACACAAGGGGTCCCGCAGATCTGGAGAGGATGTTTCAGTGGGGGAGGTCACAATTTATACTAGAATTAGGCCATTCGGTCCATCCAGTCTACTCCACCATTCAATCATGGCTGATCTATCTCTCCCTCCTAACCCCCATTCTCCCCATAACCCCTGACACCCACACTAATCAAGAATCTATCTATCTCTGCCTTAAATATATCCACTGACTTGTGGCCTCCACAGCCGTCTGTGGCAAAGAATTCCACAGATTCACCACCCTCTGACGTAAGAATTAAAGGACGTTCTTTTAGGAAGGAGATGAGGAGGAATTACTTTAGTCAGAGGGCGGTGAATCTGTGGAATTCTGTGCCACAGACGGCTGTGGAAGCTACAAGTCAGTGGATATATTTAAGGCAGAGATAGATAGATTCTTGATTAGTGCGGGTGCCAGGGGTTAACATAGAAACATAGCCAATAGGTGCAGGAGTACGCCATTCGGCCCTTCGAGCCTGGACCGTCATTCAATATGATCATGGCTGATCATCCAACTCAGTATCCTGTACCTGCCTTCTCTCCATACCCCCTGATCCCTTTAGCCACAAGGGCCACATCTAACTCCCTCTTAAATATAGCCAATGAGCTGGCCTCAACTACCTGTGGCAGAGAATTCCACAGATTCACCACTCTGTGTGAAAAATGTTTTCCTCATCTCGGTCCTAAAAGATTTCCCCCTTATCCTTAAACTGTGACCCCTTGTTCTGGACTTCCCCAACATCGGGAACAATCTTCCTGCATCTAGCCTGTCCAACCCCTTAAGAATTTTGTACGTTTCTATAAGATCCCCCCTCAATCTTCTAAATTCTAGCGAGTACAAACCGAGTCTATCCAGTCTTTCTTCATATGAAAGTCCTGACATCCCAGGAATCAGTCTGGTGAACCTTCTCTGTACTCCCTCTATGGCAAGAATGTCTTTCCTCAGATCAGGAGACCAAAACTGTACGCAATACTCCAGGTGTGGTCTCACCAAGACCCTGTACAACTGCAGTAGAACCTCCCTGCTCCTATACTCAAATCCTTATGGATGCTGACATACCATTCACTTTCTTCACTGCCTGCTGCACCTGCATGCCTACTTTCAATGACTGGTGTACCATGACACCCAGGTCTCGTTGCATCTCCCCCTTTTCCTAATCGGCTACCATTTAGATAACAGTCTGCTTTCCTGTTTTTGCCACCAAAGTGGATAACCTCACATTTATCCACATTATACTGCATCTGCCATGCATTTGCCCACTCACCCAGCCTATCCAAGTCACCTTGCAGCCTCCTAGCATCCTCCTCACAGCTAACACTGCCCCCCAGCTTTGTGTCAATCTTGGTGATGTTGCATTCAATTCCCTCATCCAGATCATTAATATATATTGTAAATAGCTGGGGTCCCAGCACTGAGCCTTGCGGTACCCCACTAGTCACTGCCTGCCATTGTGAAAAGGACCCGTTTACTCCTACTCTTTGCTTCCTGTCTGCCAGCCAGTTCTATATCCACATCAATACTGAACCCCCAATACCGTGTGCCTTAAGTTTGTATTCTAATCTCTTATGTGGGACCTTGTCGAAAGCCTTCTGAAAGTCCAGATATAACACATCCACTGGTTCTCCCTTATCCACTCTACTAGTTACATCGTCGAAAAATTCTATAAGATTCGTCAGACATGATTTACCTTTCATAAATCCATGCTGACTTTGTCCAATGATTTCACCACTTTCTCAATGTGCTGCTATCCCATCTTTAATAACTGACTCTAGCAGTTTCCCCACTACCGATGTTAGACTAACTGATCTGTAATTCCCCCTTTTCCCTCTCCCTCCCTTTATAAAAAGTGGGGTTACGTTAGCTACCCTCCAATCATCAGGAACTACTCCAGAATCTAAAGAGTTTTGAAAAATTATCACTAATGCATCCACTATTTCTGGGGCTACTTCCTTAAGTACTCTGGGATGCAACCTATCTGGCCCTGGGGATTTATCGGCCTTTAATCCATTCAATTTACCTAACACCACTTCCCGGCTAACCTGGATTTCACTCAGTTCCTCCATCTAATTTGACCCCCGGTCCCCTGCTATTTCCAGCAGATTATTGATGTCTTCCTTAGTGAAGCCAGAATCAAAGTAGTTATTCAATTGGTCTGCCATGTCCTTGTTCCCCATGATCAATTCACCTGTTTCTGACTGCAAGGGACCTACATTTGTTTTAACTAATCCTTTTCTCTTCACATATCTATAAAAGCTTTTGCAGTCAGTTTTTATGTTCCCTGCCAGTTTTCTTTCATAATCTATTTTCCCTTTCCTAATTAAGCCCTTTGTCCTCCTCTGCTGGACTCTGAGTTTCTCCCAGTCCTCTGGTAGGCTGCTTTTTCTGGCTAATTTGTACGCTTCATCTTTTGTTTTGATACTATCCCTGATTTCCCTTGTTATCCACGGATGTACTACCTTCCCTGATTTATTCTTTTGCCAAACTGGTATGAACAATTTTTGTAGTTCATCCATGCAGTCTTTAAATGTCTTCCATTGCATATCCACCGTCAACCCTTTTAGAATTAATTGCCGGTCAATCTTGGCCAATTCACGTCTCATACCCTCAAAGTTACCGTTCTTTAAGTTCAGGACCCTTGTTTCTGAATTAACAATGTCACTCTCCATCCTAATGAAGAACTCAACCATATTATGGTCACTCTTGCCCAAGGGGCCACGCACAACAAGACTGTTAACTAACCCTTCCTCATTACTCAATACCCAGTCTAAAATAGCCTGCTCTCTTGTTGGTTCCTCTACACGTTGATTTAGATAACTATCCCGCATACATTCCAAGAAATCCTCTTCCTCAGCACCCCTGCCAGTTTGATTCGCCCAATCTATATGTAGATTGAAGTCACCCATTATAACTGTTTTGCCTTTGTTGCACGCATTTCTAATTTCCTGTTTGATGCCATCCCCAACTTCACTACTACTGTTAGGTGGCCTGTACACAACACCCACCAGCGTTTTCTGCCCCTTAGTGTTTTGCAGCTCTACCCATATCGATTCCACATCCTCCAAGCTAATGTCCTTCCTTTCTATTGCGTTAATCTGCTCTCTAACCAGCAACGCTACCCCACCTCCTTTTCCTTTCTCTCTATCCCTCCTGAATATTGAATATCCCTGGATGTTCAGCTCCCAGCCTTGGTCACCCTGGAGCCATGTCTCCGTGATCCCAACTATATCATAGTCATTAATAGCTATCTGCACATTCAACTCATCCACCTTATTACGAATGCTCCTTTGCATTGAGACACAAAGCCTTCAGGCTTGGTTTTACAACACTCTTACCCCTTATACAATTATGTTGAAAAGTGGCCCTTTTTGATTTTTGCCCTGGTTTTGTCTGCCTGCCACTTTTACTTTTCACCTTGCTACCTATTGCTTCTACCCTCATTTTACACCCCTCTGTCTCTACGCTCACACATTTAAGAAGCCCTTTCCCTTTAACTCCATCCTCGACTATCCCATTTGACACCCCACCCCCCTTATTCAGTTTAAAACCACCCGTGTAGCAGTGGCAAACCTGCCTGCCAGAATGCTGGTCCCCCACCTGTTAAGATGCAATCCGTCCCTTTTGTACAGTTCCCCCTTACCCCAAAACAGATCCCAGTGATCTAAGAATCTAAATCCCTGCCCCGTGCACCAGTTCCTCAGCCACACGTTCAGGTCCCGTATCTCCCTGTTCCTGCTCTCGCCAGCACGAGGAACTGGAAGCAAACTGGAGATAACAACCCTGGAGGTCCTGCTTTTCAACATTTTTCCGAGCTCTCTAAAATCACGCTGCAGAATATTCATCCCCTTCTTTCCAACATCGTTTGTGCCGACATGCACTACCACTTCCGGATGTTCACCTTCGCCATTGAGGATTTTCTGCACTCTGTCCGTGACATCCTGGATCCTGGCACCAGGAAGGCAGCACACCATCCTCGCATCCCGTCTGTTGCCGCAGAAACCCCTGTCCGTACCTCTCACGATGGAGTCTCCCACTACAATGGCCTTGCCTGCCTTGGGCCTTTTTGGTTTTGGCTCAACAACCCTATTCGCATCGCAAGCCAGTCTGCCGCTCACGTCTTCTGTCCCAACAGCTTCTAAATGTGTGAACCTGTTCACAAGAGGTACACCACCCGGGGACGTTGGCATTCCATGCTTCCCTCCCTTTCTCACTGTCTCCCACCTTCTCTCTTCCAGTACCTTAGGTGTAACAATCGTACTGTAGGACTTGTCGTGGAACGACTCCGTTTCTCGTACGAACCGGAGGTCATCCACTTGCTTCTCCAGTTCCCCAACACGGCCCTTCAGGAGCTCTACCTGGATGCACTTGTCACATTTGTAGCAGCCAGAGGCACCAGCGGTGTCCTTGACCTCCCACATACTGCAAGCATCGCACTGAATCAGCTTGCCTGACATCTCCTTCTTTCGTCTCTACCTCTCAAGCGTTTTGGCGTGGCCTCCTCTCCTCGGCCTCCTCTCCTCAGCCTCCTCTCCTCAAGACTCTCCAGCCCAAGACTCACACATTTCTCACAGAGCCGCTCCCTCACTGCCGCTCCCGAAGAGCCGCCTTGCTTTTATTCACTGATAAATTGCCTAAATTACCAATTTACAACCCAAATTCCTCAGTTTTCAACTGCTTTCTCCCTCTGACTCACCTCTAATTCTCCTCCCACTTGGGCTAGAGCCAATCAGTGTTTTTTCTTGCTTATCTTTCTTGTTGTTGCTTCCAAATCCACAGGAACTCTGAGTAAAGTCTGCCTGTGCTTTGCCTCTCGTTTTCAACTGCTTTCCCCGTCTGATTATGGGGAGAAGGCAGGAGAATGGGGTTAGAAGGGAGAGATAGATCAGCCATGATTGAATGGTGGACTAGACGTGATGGGCCGAATGGCCTAATTCTGCTCCGATTACTTATGAACTGCCAGGGCTGTGGCCACACGACTCACTGGACAAGGAGCAAAGATTCACCAGGTCGGGAATGTTACAGGGAGAGACTGGATAGGCTGGGCTGCTTCACAAGAGCGCAGGAGGGTCTGGGCTGAACTTATAGAGGTGTAAAATAGATCGGGTGAATGGACACAGTCTTTACCCCCAGGATAAGGAAATGAAGAACCAGGGGACATAGGTTTCATAGGAACCTGGGGAGCAGTTGTTTCACTCAGAGGGTGGTGGGTGAACGGAACGAGTTGCTGGTGGAGGTAGTTGACGCTGGTACAATAGCAACAGCTCCAAAAATAACATCAGGACAGGACAGGTGCAGAGGGATATGGGCCAAATGCAGGCTGGTGGGGGCAGCTCAGGTAGAGGGTCGGCAGGGATGAGATGGGCCGAAGGGCCTGTTTCTACGATGTCCCTCCCCACTGGTCCACATTACAACAGGGTCAGAATCTACAGGTTCAAGATTCAAGGTTATTTAATCCCACACTCCAAACACGTGCAGGTTTGTAGGTTAATTGGCTTCTGTAAATATTGTAAATTGTCAATAGTGTGTGGCGGATAGTGTTAGTGTGCGGGGCCGCTGGTCGGCACGGACTCGGTGGGCCGAAGGGCCTGTTTCCATGATGTCCCCACTGGTAACCAAGTGCTGGAGTAACTCGGGCAACGTCTCTGGAGAGAAGGAATGGGCGATGTTTCGGGTCGAGACCTTCCCACTGTCTGCATTACAACAGGCTGTAAACTAACCTAATTGAATGCACAGCCCTGTTCGGCAGCAGTTCTCCCTGTCCCGGCACAGGTGGACAAAGGGCTCCCGACCCGAAATATCGCCTTGTCCATCCCCTCCAGACGCTGCCTGACCCGCTGACTTCCTCCAACACTTGGTGTTTTGCTGCAGTTCCGCGTGTGTCCACAGGAGGGGGCGCGCGGTCCATGAATCCGATAAAGAGTCAGTGCGGTCTCTGTGAACCAGCCAGCGTTTCATCAGCGTTTCATCAATTAATGAATGATTGATTGAATGACTGAATGAATGAATGAATACGTTTATTGGCCAAGTATGTTCACATACAAGGAATTTGCCTTGGTGCTCCGCTCGCAAGTAACAAGACGACATATGGTTTATGAAGGAACTGCACATGCTGGAAAAATCGAGGATCAACAAAAATGCTGGAGCAACTGAGCGGGTGAAGCAGGATCTATGGAGCGAAGGAAATGTAACGTTTCAGGTCGAGACCCTTAAGATGTGGGGGGGGGGACAGGAAGAAGGGAACTACAGCCTGGGGATGGAGGGGGAGGAAGTAACACTTATTCTCACAGAGAACATCGACATAAAAATGCTGAAGCCCCTGAGCTTCTTTAATCCAAGAAGTGGACAACCTGATGCTCTGGGCAATGAAAAATCGAGCAACAAATGCTGGAGCAACTGAGCGGGTGTGAGGCAGGATCTATGGAGCGAAGGAAATGGGTGACGTTTCAGGTCGAGACCCTTCTTCAGATGTGGGGGGGGGGACAGGAAGAAGTAAGGAAGTAGCGGATACAGTGGGCTGTGGGAGAGCTGGGGAGGGGAGGGGGAGGAGGGAGGAAACACTTATTCTCACAGACATAGAAACATAAACAATAGGTGCAGGAGGAGGCCATTCGGCCCTTCGAGCCAGCACCGCCATTCAATGTGCGTGATCATGGCTGATCATCCCCAATCAATAACCCGTGCCTGCCTTCTCCCCATATCCCTTGACCCCACTAGCCCCTAGAGCTCTATCTAACTCTCTCTTAATCTTAAATCCTCCAGTGACTTGGCCTTCCACTGCCCTCTGTGGCAGGGAATTCCATAAATTCACAACTCTCTGGGTGAAAAAGCTTTTTCTTGCATCTAAACCTGTGGCCCCTTGGAAATTATCTAAGTACTGTGTGGCCCTGGTTCTGGACTTGCCCCAACATTGGGAACATTTTTCCTGCATCTAGCTTGTCCAGTCCTTTTATAATTGTATATGTTTCTATAACATTCCACCTCATCCTTCTAAACTCCAGTGAATACAAGCCGAGTCTTTTCAATCTTTCCTCATATGACAGTCCCGCCATCCCAGGGATCAATCTCGTGAACCTACGCTGCACTGCCCCAATCACAAGGATGTCCTGCCTCAAATTAGGAGACCAAAACTGTACACAATACTCCAGATGTGGTCTCACCAGAGCCCTATACAACTGCAGAAGAACCTCTTTATACCTATACTGAAATCCTCTTGTTATGAAGGCCAACATTCCATTAGCTTTCTTCACAGCCTGCTGTACCTGCACGCCAACTTTCAGTGACTGGTGTACAAGGACACCCAGGTCTCGCTGTACCTCCCCCTTATCTAACCTAACCCCATTGAGATAATAATCTGCCCCCTTGTTTTTGCCCCCAAAGTAGATAACCTCACATTTATCTATATTCTACTGCATCTGCCCACTCACTCAACCTGTCCAGGTCACCCTGCAACCTCCTAACATCCTCTTCACAGTTCACACTGCCACCCAGCTTTGTATCATCTGCAAACTTGCTCGTGTTGCTCCTAATTCCCTCTTCCAAATCATGAATATATATGGTAATCTTTATTTGCCACGCAACCAGGGTTGGTGGTATTTGGGTTTGGTACATGATGGTACACTGCTTTAGTTACATACCACTAATAACACAGATCACTGTAATAAAGTCTCCGTGCAGGACCTTATAGAAACATAGAAACATAGAAATTAGGTGCAGGAGGAGGCCATTCGGCCCTTCGAGCCTGCACCGCCATTCAATATGATCATGGCTGATCATCCAACTCAGTATCCCGTACCTGCCTTCTCTCCATACCCCCTGATCCCCTTAGCCACAAGGGCCACATCTAACTCCCTCTTAAATATAGCCAATGAACTGGCCTCAACTACCCTCTGTGGCAGAGAGTTCCAGAGATTCACCACTCTCTGTGTGAAAAAGGTTCTTCTCATCTCGGTTTTAAAGGATTTCCCCCTTATCCTTAAGCTGTGACCCCTTGTCCTGGACTTCCCTAACATCCGGAACAATCTCCCTGCATCTAGCCTGTCCAACCCCTTAAGAATTTTGTAAGTTTCTATAAGATCCCCTCTCAATCTAAATTCTAGAGAGTATAAACCAAGTCTATCCAGTCTTTCTTCATAAGACAGTCCTGACATCCCAGGAATCAGTCTGGTGAACCGTCTCTGTACTCCCTCTATGGCAATAATGTCCTTCCTCAGATTTAGAGACCAAAACTGTACGCAATACTCCAGGTGTGGTCTCACCAAGACCCTGTACAACTGCAGTAGAACCTCCCTGCTCCTATACTCAAATCCTTTTGCAATGAATGCTAACATACCATTCGCTTTCTTTACTGCCTGCTGCACCTGCATGCCTACCTTCAATGACTGGTGTACCATGACACCCAGGTCTCGCTGCATCTCCCCCTCTCCCAATTGGCCACCATTTAGATAATAGTCTGCTTTCCCGTTTTTTTTGCCACCAAAATGGATACCCTCACATATATCCACATTAAACTGCATCTGCCAAACATTTGCCCACTCACCCAGCCCTATCCAAGTCACCTTGCAGTCTCCTAGCATCCTCCTCACAGCTAACACTGCCCCCCAGCTTAGTGTCATCCGCAAACTTGGAGATATTGCCTTCAATTCCCTCATCCAGATCATTAATATATATTGTAAATAGCTGGGGTCCCAGAACTGAGCCTTGCGGTACCCCACTAGTCACTGCCTGCCATTGTGAAAAGGACCCGTTTACTCCTACTCTTTGCTTCCTGTCTGCCAGCCAGTTCTCTATCCACATCAATACTGAACCCCCAATACCGTGTGCTTTAAGTTTGTATACTAATCTCTTATGTGGGACCTTGTTGAAAGCCTTCTGAAAGTCCAGATATAACACATCCACAGGTTCTCCCTTATCCATTCTACTAGTTACATCCTCGAAAAATTATATAAGATTCGTCAGACATGATTTACCTTTCATAAATCCATGCTGACTTTGTCCAATGATTTCACCACTTTCCAAATGTGCTGCTATCCCATCTTTAATAACTGACTCTAGCAGTTTCCCCACTACCGATGTTAGACTAACTGGTCTGCAACCAGTTATCAAAGGCTTTCTGAAAGTCTAGATACATTATATCCACTGGCACCCCTTCATCCATTTTACTTGTCACATCGTCAAACAATTCCAGAAGATTAGTCAAGCATGATTTCCCTTTCATAAATCCATGTTGACTTGGACTAATCCTTTTACTGCTATCCAAATGCCCCATTATTACCTCTTTAATAATTGACTCCAGCATCTTTCCCACCACCGATGTCAGGCTGACTGGTCTGTAATTCCCTGTTTTCTCTCTCGCTCCTTTCTTAAAAAGTGGGATAACATTAGCTATCCTCCAATCCACAGGAACTGATCCTGAATCTACAGAACATTGGAAAATGACCACCAATGCGTCCACTATTTCTAGAGCCACCTCCCTGAGGACCCTGGGATGCAGACCATCAGGTCCAGGGGATTTATCATCCTTCAGTCCCATTAGCCTACACAATACTAATTCTCGCCTAATGCAAATTTCTTTCAGTTCCTCTACCCCCTTAGATCCTCTGTCCTCCAGTACATCTGGGAGATTGTTTGTGTCTTCCTTAGTGAAGACAGATCCGAGGTACCTATTCAATTCTGTTCAACTCTTCTGCCATTTCCTTGTTGCCCATAATAATTTCACCCGTGTCTGCCTTCAAGCGACCCACATTTCACTTTCCCTTAATATATCTAAAGAAGCTTTTACTGTCCTTCTTTATATTCCTAGCCAGCTTCCCCTCGTACTTCATCTTTTCAGCCCGTATTGCCCGTTTTGTTTCCTTCTGTTGTCCTATGAAAGTTTCCCAATCCTCTGGCTTCCGGCTACTCTTTGCTGTGTTATACATCTTTTCTTTTAGTTTTATTCTATCCCTAACTTCTCTTGTCAGCCACGGTTGCCTCCTACTCCCCTTAGAATCTTCCTTCCTTTTTGGAATTAAATTATCCTGCGTCTTCCAGATTATGCCCAGAAATTCCTGCCATTGCTGTTCCACCGTCTTTCCTGCTAGGATCTCTTTCCAGTCTACTTTGGCCAGCTCCCCATCTCATGCCTTCATAGTCCCCTTTCTTCAACTGCATCACTGCCACTTCCGATTTAACGTTCTCCTTCTCAAATTGCAGATTAAAACTAACCATATTATGATCACTACCTCCAAGCAGTTCCTTTACCTCGAGTTCTCTTATCATATCCGGTTCATTGGACAACACTAAATCCAGAATTGCCTTTTCTCTGGTCAGCTCCATTACCAGCTGCTCTAAGAATCCATCTTGGAGGCATTCTACAAACTCCCTTTCTTGGGGTCCTGAACCAACCTGATTTTCCCAGTCTACCTCATATTGAAATCCCCCATCACCACAGTGGCATTACTTTGTTACATGCCAGTTTTAACTCCTGCTGCAACTTACACCCTGCATCCGGGGAACTGGAAGCAAACCGTAGATAACAACCCTGGAGGTCCTGCTTTTCAACGTTTTTCCGAGCTCTCTAAAGTCACGCTGCAGAATATTCATCCCCTTTTTTCCGACATCGTTTGTGCCGACATGCACTACCACTTCCGGATGTTCACCTTCGCCCTTGAGGATTGTCTGCACTCTGTCCGTGACATCCTGGATCCTGGCACCGGGAAGGCAGCACACCATCCTCGCATCCCGTCTGTTGCCGCAGAAACCCCTGTCCGTACCTCTCACGATGGAGTCTCCCACTACAATGGCCTTGCCTGCCTTGGGCCTTTTTGGTTTTGGCTCAACAGCCCTATTCGCATCGCAAGCCAGTCCGCCGCTCACGTCTTCTGTCCCAACAGCTTCTAAGCGGATGAACCTGTTTACAAGAGGTACACCACCCGGGGACGTTGGCATTCCATGCTTCCCTCCCTTTCTCACTGTCTCCCACCTTCTCTCTTCCAGTACCTTAGGTGTAACAATCGTACTATAGGACTTGTCGAGGAACGACTCCGTTTCTCGTACGAACCGGAGGTCATCCACTTGCTTCTCCAGTTCCCCAACACGGCCCTTCAGGAGCTCTACCTGGATGCACCTCTCACATTTGTAGCAGCCAGAGGCACCAGCGGTGTCCTTGACCTCCCACATACTGCAAGCATCGCACTGAATCAGCTTGCCTGACATCTCCTTCTTTTGTCTCTACCTCTCAAGCGTATTGCATGGCCTCCTCTCCTCGGCCTCCTCGCCGAAGACTCTCGAGCCAAAGACTCGCACTTTACTCACAAGGCCGCTCCCCCACTGCCGCTCCCCTAGAGCAGCCTTGCTTATATTGACTGATAAATTACCTCATTTACCAATTTACAAACCAAATTCCTCGGTTTTAAATGGTTTCCCCCCTCTGACACCTCTTTCTCTCCAGCCACATTGGCTTCAGCCAATCAGTGCTTTTTCCTGCTTCTCCTTGTTGCTGCTTCTTCAAAATCCACGTAAACTCTGTGTTAAGTTAAGAGAGTTGTGAGTCTGTGGAATTCTCTGCCTCAGAGGGCGGTGGAGGCCAGTTCTCTGGATACTTTCAAGAGAGAGCTGGATAGGGCTCTTAAAGATAGCGGAGTCAGGGGATATGGGGAGAAGGCAGGAACGGGGTACTGATTGGGGATGATCAGCCATGATCACATCGAATGGCGGTGCTGGCTCGAAGGGCCGAATGGCCTACTCCTGCACCTATTGTCTATTGTCTATTGTCTGAAGCAGGGACTACCTGAAATTGGAAGTCAATGTTCATACCGCTGGGGTGCAAACTGCCCAAGTGAAATATGAGGTGCTGCTTCTCCAATATGTGGTGGGACTCACTCTGGCCATGGAGGAGGTCCAGGACAGAAAGGTCGGATACGGAATCGGAGGGGGAGTTGGACTGCTGAGCCACCGGGAGATCATATAGTGAATAATTAAGAATGACACATTAAACATTAACCATTAAAAATAAAACATTATAGTTTAAACATGTGAATGATATAAAATTTACGCATTTCATCAACGTTTCATCAATGTTTCATCAACGTTTCATCAGTGTTTCATCAGCGTTTCATCAGTGTTTCATCAGCGTTTCATCAACGTTTCATCAATGTTTCATCAACGTTTCATCAGCATTTCATCAACGTTTCATCAACGTTTCATCAACGTTTCATCAACGTTTCATCAATGTTTCATCAACGTTTCATCAGTGTTTCATCAGTGTTTCATCAATTTTTCATTAACGTTTCATCAACGTTTCATCAATTTTTCATTAACGTTTCATCAGCGTTTCATCAGTGTTTCATCAACGTTTCATCAGCGTTTCATCAACGTTTCATCAACGTTTCATCAGTGTTTCATCAATTTTTCATTAACGTTTCATCAGCGTTTCATCAGTGTTTCATCAACGTTTCATCAGCGTTTCATCAATGTTTCATTATCGTTTCATCAGCGTTTCATCAACGTTTCATCAACGTTTCATCAGCGTTTCATCAGCGTTTCATCAACGTTTCATCAGCGTTTCATCAACGTTTCATCAATGTTTCATCAGCGTTTCATCAACGTTTCATCAGCGTTTCATCAATGTTTCATCAGCGTTTCATCAACGTTTCATCAGCGTTTCATCAACGTTTCATCAGCGTTTCATCAACGTTTCATCAGTGTTTCATCAACGTTTCATCAACGTTTCATCAACGTTTCATCAATGTTTCATCAGTGTTTCATCAACGTTTCATCAACGTTTCATCAACGTTTCATTAACGTTTCATCAGCGTTTCATCAGTGTTTCATCAGCGTTTCATCAATGTTTCATCAACGTTTCATCAACGTTTCATCAACGTTTCATCAACGTTTCATTAGTGTTTCATCAACGTTTCATCAACGTTTCATCAACGTTTCATCAACGTTTCATCAACGTTTCATCAACGTTTCATCAACGTTTCATCAATGTTTCATTAACGTTTCATCAGCGTTTCATCAACGTTTCATCAGCGTTTCATCAACGTTTCATCAGTGTTTCATCAATGTTTCATTAACGTTTCATCAGCGTTTCATCAACGTTTCATCAACGTTTCATCAGTGTTTCATCAACGTTTCATCAATGTTTCATCAACGTTTCATCAACGTTTCATCAACGTTTCATCAACGTTTCATCAACGTTTCATCAACGTTTCATCAGTGTTTCATCAACGTTTCATCAATGTTTCATTAACGTTTCATCAGCGTTTCATCAACGTTTCATCAACGTTTCATCAGTGTTTCATCAACGTTTCATCAATGTTTCATCAACGTTTCATCAACGTTTCATCAACGTTTCATCAACGTTTCATCAGCGTTTCATCAACGTTTCATCAACGTTTCATCAACGTTTCATCAACGTTTCATCAACGTTTCATCAACGTTTCATCAGCGTTTCATCAACGTTTCATCAACGTTTCATCAACGTTTCATCAGCGTTTCATCAACGTTTCATCAACATTTCATTAACGTTTCATCAATGTTTCATCAACGTTTCATCAACGTTTCATCAACGTTTCATCAACGTTTCATCAACGTTTCATTAACGTTTCATCAACGTTTCATCAACGTTTCATCAACATTTCATTAGTGTTTCATCAACGTTTCATCAACGTTTCATCAACGTTTCATCAACGTTTCATCAACGTTTCATCAGCGTTTCATCAGTGTTTCATCAACGTTTCATCAACGTTTCATCAACGTTTCATCAACGTTTCATCAGTGTTTCATCAACGTTTCATCAACGTTTCATCAACGTTTCATCAACGTTTCATCAACGTTTCATCAACGTTTCATCAGTGTTTCATCAATGTTTCATTAACGTTTCATCAGCGTTTCATCAGTGTTTCATCAACATTTCATCAACGTTTCATCAACGTTTCATCAGTGTTTCATCAACGTTTCATCAACGTTTCATCAGTGTTTCATCAACGTTTCATCAGTGTTTCATCAACGTTTCATCAACGTTTCATCAGCGTTTCATCAACGTTTCATCAGTGTTTCATCAATGTTTCATTAACGTTTCATCAGCGTTTCATCAACGTTTCATCAACGTTTCATCAGTGTTTCATCAATCAATGTTTCATCAATGTTTCATCAACGTTTCATCAACGTTTCATCAACGTTTCATCAACGTTTCATCAACGTTTCATCAACGTTTCATCATCAGTGTTTCATCAACGTTTCATCAATGTTTCATTAACGTTTCATCAGCGTTTCATCAACGTTTCATCAACGTTTCATCAGTGTTTCATCAACGTTTCATCAATGTTTCATCAACGTTTCATCAACGTTTCATCAACGTTTCATCAACGTTTCATCAACGTTTCATCAACGTTTCATCAACGTTTCATCAACGTTTCATCAACGTTTCATCAACGTTTCATCAACGTTTCATCAGCGTTTCATCAACGTTTCATCAACGTTTCATCAACGTTTCATCAGCGTTTCATCAACGTTTCATCAACGTTTCATTAACGTTTCATCAACGTTTCATCAACGTTTCATCAACGTTTCATCAACGTTTCATCAACGTTTCATCATCAACGTTTCATCAACGTTTCATCAACGTTTCATCAGTGTTTCATCAACGTTTCATCAACGTTTCATCAACGTTTCATCAACGTTTCATCAGTGTTTCATCAGCGTTTCATCAACGTTTCATCAACGTTTCATCAGTGTTTCATCAACGTTTCATCAATGTTTCATTAACGTTTCATCAGCGTTTCATCAACGTTTCATCAACGTTTCATCAGTGTTTCATCAACGTTTCGTTTCATCAACGTTTCATCAACGTTTCATCAACGTTTCATCAACGTTTCATCAACGTTTCATCAGCGTTTCATCAACGTTTCATCAACGTTTCATCAATGTTTCATCAACGTTTCATCAGCGTTTCATCAACGTTTCATCAACGTTTCATCAACGTTTCATCAACGTTTCATCAACGTTTCATCAACGTTTCATCAGTGTTTCATCAACGTTTCATCAACGTTTTCATCAACGTTTCATTAACATCAATGTTTCATCAACGTTTCATCAACGTTTCATCAGTGTTTCATCAACGTTTCATCAACGTTTCATCAACGTTTCATCAACGTTTCATCAGTGTTTCATCAGCGTTTCATCAACGTTTCATCAACGTTTCATCAGCGTTTCATCAACGTTTCATCAGCGTTTCATCAGCGTTTCATCAGCGTTTCATCAGCGTTTCATCAGCGTTTCATCAACGTTTCATCAGCGTTTCATCAACGTTTCATCATCGTTTCATCAACGTTTCATCAATGTTTCATCAACGTTTCATCAACGTTTCATCAACGTTTCATCAACGTTTCATCAACGTTTCATCAGTGTTTCATCAGCGTTTCATCAACGTTTCATCAACGTTTCATCAACGTTTCATCAACGTGTCATCAGCGGTAGCGGCTGATCCAGGAGCTCTGAGATTTCATTACTCCCGCTGTGACAATTATACACTTTGACAAATGGGACATTCCTTCAAAACAGCCAAATATCCTAAGTGTCTAGAGTGTTAAATGGTCACAAGGGGAATAATGAAATCCTGACTTGCTGCAGCTTTGCAAGCCCATTACCGCAGCAACCTCAGCAAACATGGACTATAAAACATGAAATGATCAGTATTACAGGGTAACCAGACTTTAACAGTGAGAACAGAGGCCTGTAAATGCAACCACAGGCACAGCATATAAACGATCACAGTTGCTGAGGTTTAGGGTCCCGTGGGTTTAAGGTGAGGGGTGAAATAGGAATCTGAGGGGTAACGTTTTCACACAGAGGGTGGTGGGTGGATGGAACGAGCTGCCAGAGGAGGTAGTTGAGGCTGGGACTATCCCAACGTTTAAGAAACAGTTGGACAGGTACATGGATAGGACAGGTTTGGAGGGATATGGTAGGCAGATGGGACTAGTGTAGCAAGCACCCTGGGGTAGGGAGGAGCCGAGCAGATGGAACAAGGCAGCCGCTGATTCCAATGCAAGAAAACTGAGATCATCACTGGTAAAAAAATAGAAAATAGAAAGAGTGAGTTTTAAATGACAAGTGAAAGATGCTGACATTCACAGAGACCTTTACACAGAGAGAGAGAGAGAGAGAGGGAGAGAGAGAGAAAGAGAGAGAGAGAGAGAGAGAGAGAGAGGGAGAGAGAGAGAGAGAGAGAGAGACAGGGATACAGAGACAGCGAAGGTCACACAGAGAGCAACGGAGACACAGACACCGAGACGCGGGGACAGAGAGATTTCCACAGATTCATTTCCCTCGGTGAGAAGGAAGATGGACGAGAGGATGGGGGGGTGGGGGTGAAGTGTGAATTTTAATCTCTGCATCGTTTGCATTGGGATCGGGGCATTTTCACAGCCAATCACTAATGACCCGCAGAATAATTCCCTCTGATAAACGACGCGCCCTGTAATAAATTATCCCCTTTCAATTATTACTGAAACATACGGGCGATGATTAAATCAGGAGTTCCCTCTCTCTGCCAACCTGTCGCTGCCAGTTACCCGGAGACCGTGATTCACTCAGTGGCAGCAACGAGCCCACGCCGGCCCGTCTGTGTGTCCGAGAGGCTGCAGCGGTAGCGTTCACCCCTCACCCCCCCCACCCTCACCCCCCCTCACCCCCCCACCCTCACCCCCCCCACCCTCATCCCCCCCACCCTCATCCCCCCCCACCCTCACCCCCCACCCCCCCCCCTCACCCCCACCCTCACCTCCCCCACCCCCCCCTCACCCCCACCCTCACCCCCCTCACCCCACCCTCACCCCCCACCCCCACCCTCATCCCCCCCTCACCCCCCCCCCCCCACCCTCACCCCCCCTCACCCCCACCCTCACCCCCCCCACCCTCATCCCCCCCCCCACCCTCACCCCCCCCCACCCTCATCCCCCCCCCACCCTCACCCCCCCCACCCTCATCCCCCCCCCACCCTCACCCCCCCCACCAAGTGGGCAAGTTGGGCCGAAGGGCCTGTTTCCGTGCTGTATCACTCTGTGACTCTATGGCGATGACTAAGATGATGTCCCTGAGACTCTGGATGTGGAATACTGTGAAGCAGTGTCTTATTTTGGATGTATTGTAGTTAATTCTATCAGCTTCATCAGCTGCCCCTGTTTGTTCATCTAATGATTGTATTTACTGATAACAGCGCTTGCCTTTTTGACAATGTGCAAATTACACTGTGAATGCGTTAATTATATCTTTATTAAAATGTCAGTGGGAGTCTGGGTTCCATCTGCATCTCCAGCTCTTGGACCCACTCTCCTTGTGAAATATCTGGGTAAATGCCACCTCTGGTTACACACTCAGTAAATGCCCACATCCCTCCTCCGTCTATGACAATTGCGGAGCTTTCATCTGATCTTCACATTGAAGGGTCAGTTTGTCCTACCTGTAGAATGCCTGCCCACCTGGACCAACCGTAGCGGCTCATATACTCCCGCTTCCAAAATTAAATGCTGAATTCTCATGATGAAAAGCAGAATCACCTGGTGTCTGGCAGCGAGATTTAATCAACATGAAATGAGCTGCGTGGGAGTGTGGAGCTGAGGACACCAGGAGGGAAAATCTTGTACGTGTGAGGGAGAGTGGGGAGAGGGGGAGGGGAGAGACGGAGAGAGAGAGGGGGAGGAAAGAGGGAGAGGGGAGAGAGGAGAGGGAGAGGGAGAGGGGTGAGAGGGGGGAGAGAGCCTTGGGGGGATGACGAGGAGAGGGGGAGAGGAGAGAGGGAGAGGGGGGGGAGGGGAGGGGGAGGGGGAGGGCGAGGGAGAGGGAAGAGGGGAGCGGTGAGGGGAGAGACAGAGGGGGAGGGGAAGAGAGGGAGGGGAGAGGAGGGGAGAGGGGAGGGAGAGGGAGAGGGGGCGATGGGAGGAGGGAGAGGAAGAGGGAGAGGGAGAGGAGAGAGAGTGAGGGAGAGGGAGGGAGAGGGGGGGGGAGAGGGAGAGAGCGAGAGAGGGTGAGAGAGAGGGATGGATAGAGGAGGAGAGGAGGAAGACAGGGGGGAGAGGGAGGAGATGAGAGAGAGAGGGAGAGGGAGGGAGAGAGGGGAGGGTGAGGGAGAGAGGGAGAGGGAGAGGGAGAGGGGAGAGGAGAGAGGGAAGTGTGGGGGGGGAGAGAGAGGGAGAGGGAGGAGAGAGAGAGGTAGAGAGAGGAGATGGGGAGAGAGAGAGGGGGAGGGGGGGAGAGGGAGAGGAGAGGAGAGGAAAGGAGGAGAGGAGAGGGGGAGGAGAGGAGAGGAGAGGGAGGGGAGGGGGAGAGAGGGAGGAGAGGAGGAGAGGGGGAGAGGGAAGGGAGGGGGGGAGAGGGAGGAGGGGAGGGGAGGGAGGAGAGGAGAGGGGAGAGGAGAGGAGAGAGGGAGATGGGGGGAGGAGAGGAGAGGAGAGGGGAGGGGGAGGGGAGGAGAGGAGAGGAGAGGAGGAGAGGAGAGGGGAGAGGAGAGGAGAGGAGGAGAGGGGGAGGAGAGGAGAGGGAGGGAGAGAGGAGAGGGAGAGGGAGAAAAAGGGGAGAGACCCTGTGTCGCAGGGAGAGAGAGAGAGACAGAGAGGGAAGAGGGAGGGGGAAAGAGAGTAGAGGAGAGGGAGGGAGAGGGGAGGAGAGGAGAGGGGGAGGGAGAGGGAGGAGAGGAGAGGGAGAGGGAGGGGGAGGAGAGGAGAGGGAGAGGGAGGAGAGGAGGAGAGAGGGGAGAAGAGGAGAGGAGGGGGAGAGGAGAGGAGAGGAGAGGAAGGAAGAGGGGAGGAGAGCAAAAATGAGGGGAGGAGGGAGGGGGGAGAGGGGGAGAGGGGAGGAGAGGAGAGGAGCGAGAGAAGAGGAGAGAGAGGGAGAGGGAGAGGGGAGAGGAGGAGGAGAGAGGGAGAGGAGAGGGGAGGGAGGAGAGAGGAGAGGAGGAGGGGGGGAGGAGAGAGGAGAGGGAGAGGAGAGGAGAGGGGAGGACTGGAGAGGGGAATTAATTTTAGCTGTGTTTAGTTTAGATTAGCCTTGTTTAATAGTTTACTACATTCAGCTATCTTTGGAGAGAGAGAGAGAGGGAGAGTGAGAGGGAGAAGGGGAGAGAGGGAGAGGGAGAGATATCTATTTCGCTAGAGAGAGAGAGGGCTAGAGGGGGGATGGGGGAGGAGAGAGGGAGAGGGAGAGGGAGAGGGAGAGGGGGAGGGAGAGGGAGCCGGAGGAGGGAGAGGGGGAGGAGGGAGAGAGGGAGGAGAGAGGAGAGGGAAGGGGGAGAGGGAGAGGGAGGAGGAGAGGAGAGGGAGAGAGAGGGGAGGGGAAGGGGGGAGAGGAGAGGAGAGGGGGAGAGGAGAGGGGAGAGGGAGAGGGAGAGAGGGGAGAGGGGGAGGGCGAGGAGAGGGAGGGAGAGGGGAGGGGGAGGCCTGAGGGGGGGAGGGGGAGAGGAGGGAGAGGGGGAGGGAGAGGGAGAGGGAGAGGGGGGTGGCTCGACCAAAGGTCAGACAGGTGTGTGCGACGAGACCAGTGAAGGGGAGGAATGGCTGTGTCATCCCAAGGCCAGGTAACTCCATAGGGAGCCTGTACCTTGTACAGAGTGAAACCTCTTTACTGCCTCTACACCTGTCCAGGCTCAGGTACACCAAGACCAGCTCCGGTACACCTGTCCAAGCTCAGTTTCACCTGTCCGGGCTCAGCTACAGTTGTCCCAACTCAGGTACACATAGCCCAGTCTAGGTATACCTGCTTCAGCTCAGCTACAACTGGTTGGGCTTCACCTGATTGGACTCCGGCACACCTGTCCAAGCTCAGCTACACCTGGCCCAGGTGAACTACACCTGGCTGGGCTCAGGTTCACCTGGCCCTGGTGAACTACACCTGGCTGGGCTCATGTTGCAACATTTCACATGGGGCCCATGATGCCCGTGACCTGCTCCAGTTTCCTCTGACACTCCAAAGGTTTGTAGGTTAATTGGCTTCGGTAAAATTGTAAATTGTCCCCAGTGTGTGTAGGATAGTGTTAGTGTGCGGGGTGATCGCTGGTCGGCACGGACTCGGTGGGCCGAAGGGCCTGTTTCTGCGCTGTATCTCTAAACTAAACTAAACTAAATTACCTTCGTCAACTCATCAAATAACTCCAGCAAGTATTAGTAAGACACGACCTGCCGCCACAAAGCCGCAATGACGGCCCCTAATCCACCCATTCTCTTACAAATGGAGACAATCCTATCCCAACTAATCTTCTCCAATAGTTTCTCTGCCACTGACGTGAGGCTTATACTTCTCTGGATTCTCCCCACCTCTCTTCCTCAAACCAGGAACCACATTGGCTGCTCTTCCTCACCATCCTGTGGGACAGGAGATAACGGGACGGTGTAGCTGGGACGGGACGGGACGGGGACTGGACGGAGACTGGACAGGGACTGGACAGGACTAGTTGGGGACGGGACGGGACGGGTCGGGGCGGGCGAGCCAAACCCCAGCTGCCTCCAGGCCCAGATTGATCAACACGGCAACTCATTGCCAGAACCGGCACAAAACCATTTGTTCTCCGGCTGTTGAAGTGAACACTGAGGTTTAGGTGTTAAATATTTATGAGTTGCCGAGTGATTAAAGATTCTCACACACGGCATTAATTCTCCACACATTGGAATGAAGAGGCAGTTTATACGGTGACATTAGCGTCAGGTTTATATATTCCACATCGACTGGTGACCACAATCAATTATTGAACATCAACAGCGCTGCGGTCTGTGTGTGTGTGTGTGTGTGTGTGTGTGTGTGTGTGTGTGTGTGTGTGTGTGTATATGTGTGTACGTGTGTGTGTGTGTGTAGGTAGTGTGTGTGTGTGTGTGTGTGTGTAGGATAGTGTGTGTGTGTGTATGTATGTATGTCTGTATGTGTGTGTGTGTGTGTGTACGTGTGTGTGTACGTGTGTGTGTGTGTGTGTGTGTGTGTGTGTGTGTATGTGTGTGCGTGTGTGTGTGTGTGTACGTGTGTGTGTACGTGTGTGTGTGTGTGTGTATGTGTGTGTGTGTGTGTGTGTGTGTACGTGTGTGTGTGTGTACGTGTGTGTGTGTGTGTGTGTGTGTGTGTGTGTGTGTGTGTGTGTGTGTGTGTGTGTGTGTGTGTGTGTGTGTGTGTGTGTGTGTGTGTACGTGTGTGTGTGTATGTGTGTGTGTGTGTGTGTGTGTGTGTGTGTGTGTACGTGTGTGTGTGTGTGTGTGTGTGTACGTGTGTGTGTGTACGTGTGTGTATGTGTGTGTGTGTGTGTGTGTGTGTGTGTGTGTGTGTGTGTGTGTGTGTGTGTACGTGTGTGTGTACGTGTGTGTGTGTGTACGTGTGTGTACGTGTGTGTGTGTGTACGTGTGTGTGTGTGTGTGTGTGTACGTGTGTACGTGTGTGTGTGTGTGTGTGTGTGTGTGTGTGTGTGTGTGTCCACAGGTGTGCCGGTCTGGCCCAGGTGGGGCAGGAGTTGGGGATCTACACCTGGTGCTCATGTGGACCTGGTGCTGACTCACACCTGGTGTTGCCGTGCCTCTCATTCCTACACTGACATTTCTGTCCTGGGCCTCCTCCATTGTCAGAGTGAGGCCCAGGACAAATTGGAGGAACAGCACCTCATATTTCACATATTACACCCCAGCGGCATAACCATATAACCATATATAACAATTACAGCATGGAAACAGGCCATCTCGGCCCTACAAGTCCGTGCCGAACAACTTTTTTTCCCTTAGTCCCACCTGCCTGCACTCATACCATAACCCTCCATGCCCTTCTCATCCATATAACTATCCAATTTATTTTTAAATGATACCAATGAACCTGCCTCCACCACTTCCACTGGAAGCTCATTCCACACCGCTACCACTCTCTGAGTAAAGAAGTTCCCCCTCATATTACCCCTAAACTTCTGTCCCTTAAGTCTGAAGTCATGTCCTCTTGTTTGAATCTTCCCCATTCTCAAAGGGAAAAGCTGATCCACATCAACTCTGTCTATCCCTCTCATCATTTTAAAGACCTCTATCAAGTCCCCCCTTAACCTTCTGCGCTTCAGAGAATAAAGACCTAACTTATTCAACCTATCTCTGTAACTTAGTTGTTGAAACCCAGGCAACATTCTAGTAAATCTCCTCTGTACTCTCTCTATTTTGTTGACATCCTTCCTATAATTGGGCGACCAAAATTGTACACCATACTCCAGATTTGGTCTCACCAATGCCTTGTACAATTTTAACATTACATCCCAGCTTCTATACTCAATGCTCTGATTTATAAAGGCTAGCATACCAAAAGCTTTCTTTACCACCCTTGTCTATATGAGATTCCACCTTCAAGGAACTATGCACGGTTATACCCAGATCCCTCTGTTCAACTGTATTCTTCAATTCCCTACCATTTACCATGTACGTCCTATTTTGATTTGTCCTGCCAAGGTGTAGCACCTCACATTTATCAGCATTAAACTCCATCTGCCATGAGTATTAATATCACTAATTTCAGGTAATCCTTGCTTTCCGTCTCTCTCCGTCCCTTCCCTCCACCCTAGTCATCCTGCTAGTTTCACTGTTCGTATCCCTTTGTTATCACCTCTTCCACAGCCATCAATAGACCATTGTGGGCTCTACCTTTCTTGAGCAATCGGTGCCGGCTCTGAGTTGTTCGGTACCTTTATCATATCTCAAGTTTCCCTCTCCCCAGACACTCAGTCTGAAGGTCTTGAAACATCACCCATTCCTTTTCTCCACAGATGCTGCCTGACCCGCTGAGTTACTCCAGCACTCTGTGTCCATCTTCACCTGCACCTGTTCTGGGCAGCGCCTGCAGGTGGAGCTGCTTGCATGCACCTGAGCAGCGGTGCATTGGCATTGGTGTTTAATTGCAGCCATGCACTGGGGGGTCCATCGCACCACTGCATCTCAGGGGCAGTGTAGTGTCTGCCGTGTCAGGTGTGGAGAAGGTGAGGTTCACGGTCGGAGGTGGGAGGTCACACGACAACTTTATACAACATTGTGTAGGAAGGAACTGCAGGTGCTGGTTTAAACCGAAGACAGACACAAAAAGCTGGAGTAACTCAGTGGGACAGGCAGCATCTCTGGAGAGAAGGAATGGGTGACGTTTCAAGTCTGAAGAAGGGTCTCGACATGAAACGTCACCATTCATTCTCTCCAGACCCACTGAGTTACTCCAGCTTTTTGTGGTTATACAACATTGGTGAGGCCACAGTGGGAAATGTGTGTACAGTCCTGGTCACCACACACAGGGAGGGGGTGAGGTGGGGTGGGGGGCAGCGGGTGGAGTTGCTGCCTCACAGCACCAGAGACCCGGGTTCCATCCTGACCACGGGCGCTGTCTGTACGGAGTTTGCACCTTCTCCCTGTGACCTGCGTGGGTTTTCTCCGGGTGCTCCGGTTTCCTCCCACACTCCAGAGACATGCGGGTTTGTAGGTTAATTGGCTTTGGGTAAAATTTTGGGTAAATTGTCCCCAGTGTGTGTAGGATAGTGTTAGTGAGCGGGGAGCGGACTCGGTGGGCCGAAGGGCCTGTTTCCGCACTGTATCTCTAAACTAAACTAAATTAAACTAGACTAAACATGAGTCCACTCAAGTGTTACACAAGGGCAAGTGGAAGAATAGCAGCGTGCAGACTATAGCATTGCAGCAGTCTACTGTTCCAGTTACATAGGAATAGTCCCGCAATCAGAATGAAAGATCTGTTTCTTGGTTCAAGGGATTAAAGTACATAGATGCCCCATCTATACCAGTCCCACCTGCCCGTGTCACCCATATCCTTCTAAAGTCAAAGACAATTTTATTCGTCACATACACCTGAAGGTGCAGTGAAATGAATTTGCCAGCAACGATACACTTAAAAAGAACACACAACACACAATAGAATTTAACACAAACATCCACCACAACATTCATTCTTCACTGTGGTGGAAGGCAACTTAGTTCAGCCAGTCCTCCTCCTTTGTCCACCCGTGGTCGGGACCATGAACCCTCTGTAGTCGCCACTACGGATGTACAGGCCCTCTCGTCGGGAGGATCCAAACTCCGACGTCGGGACGGTGAAACACACTCCGCGGCTTGGAGATCCCGAATCAGCACTTTCCTACCGGAGACCGCGGCTTCAGGTTATAGGCTGCGGGCTGGCGGTCGGAGCTCTTCACCGGCGATCCCCGGCGAAGATCCCAGACTCCGGATGGTCAGCCCACGCCACGCCCACGGCTAGAAGCTCCGCAGACCACAGCCCCATGATGCCAATTGTCAACAGGCCAGCGATCGGAGCACTCCTCTCTGGCAAACCCCTGGCAAGGGTTCGCCCGCTCCACGATGGAAAGTCCACGCTGCGCCCACTGGGTCCGACTCCGGGAAAGGCCGCTCCAATCCAAGCTGTAAGGGAGGCAACATGGAAAAAGTTGCCTCTCTGTCGAGGAGGCGTCCGAAAGCAGATCCCCCCTCTCAACGTCTCCCTGTAGCTCAGGCCACCGAGTGCTGGCAACGTCCTCGTAAATCATCTCTGCCCCGTTCCAGCACAGAACACAGGCGAATAACTGGAAGAGGACGTCAGATTGGGATCATTCTGAGCTGGCTGTGTCTGCCCATCTACGGCCCTCTCTGGTTCCTCTACCCGGGGAGTGTGTGGTCAGTGTGGGGGGGGTGTGGGGGTCAGTGTGGGGGGGTCAGTGGGGGGGTCAGTGTGGGGGGGTCAGTGTGGGGGGGGTCAGTGTGGGGGGGTCAGTGTGGGGGGGTCAGTGTGGGGGGGGTGGGGGGGTCAGTGTGGGGGGGTCAGTGTGGGGGGGTCAGTCAGTGTGGGGGTCAGTGTGGGGGGGTCAGTGTGGGGGGGGTCAGTGTGGGGGGGGGGGGGTCAGTGTGGGGGGGTCAGTGTGGGGTCAGTGTGGTGGGGGGTCAGTGTGGGGGGGTCAGTGTGGGGGGGGGTGGGGGGGTCAGTGTGGGGGGGTCAGTGTGGGGGGGGTCAGTGTGGGGGGGTCAGTGTGGGGGGGGGTCAGTGTGGGGGGGGGTGGTGTGGGGGGGTGGGGTCAGTGTGGGGGGGTCAGTGGGGGGGGTCAGTGTGGGGGGGGTCAGTCAGTGTGGGGGGGGTGTGGGGGGGGGGGTGGGGGGGGGGTCAGTGTGGGGGGGTCAGTGTGGGGGGGTCAGTGTGGGGGGGGTCAGTGGGGGTGGGTCAGTGGGTGTGGGTCAGTGTCAGTGTGGGGGGGTCAGTGTGGGGGGGTCAGTGTCAGTGGGGGGGGGTCAGTGTGGGGGGGTCAGTGTGTGGGGGGGTCAGTGTGGGGTGGGTGTGTGTGTGGGTCAGTGTGGGGGGGGTCAGTGGGGGGGGTCAGTGGGGGGGGTCAGTGTGGGGGGGGTCAGTGTGGGGGGGTCAGTGTGGGGTGTCAGTGTGGGTCAGGGTCAGTGTGGGGGGGGGTCAGTGTGGGGGGGTCAGTGTGGGGGGGGTCAGTGTGGGGGGGTCAGTGGGGTGTGGGGGGTCAGTGTGGGGGGGGGGGGGGTGTGGGGGTGTCACAGTGTGGGGGGGGGTGTGGGGGTCAGTGTGGGGGGGTCAGTGTGTGGGGGGGGGGGTGGGGGGGGTCAGTGTGGGGGGGGTCAGTGTGGGTCATTGTCAGTGTGGGGGGGTCAGTGTGGGGGGGGTCAGTGTGGGGGGGTGTGGGGGTCAGTGTGGGGGGGGTCAGTGTGGGGGGGGTCAGTGTGGGGGGGGGTCAGTGTGGGGGGGGTCAGTGTGGGGGGGGTGTGGGGGGGGTCAGTGTGGGGGGGTCAGTGTGGGGGGGTCAAGGTGTGTGTGGGGGGGTCAGTGTGGGGGGGGGTCAGTGTGGGGGGGGGTGTGGGGGGGGTCAGTGTGGGGGGGGTCAGTGGGGTGGGGGGGGTCAGTGTGGGGGGGTGTCAGTGTGGGGGGGTCAGTGTGGGGGGGGTCAGTGTGGGGGGGGTCAGTGTGGGGGGGTCAGTGTGGTGGGGGGGTCAGTGTGGGGGGGGGTCAGGGGGGGGGGTCAGTGTGGGGGGGGTCAGTGTGGGGGGGTGGGTCAGGTGGGGGGGGGGTCAGTGTGGGGGGTCAGTGTGGGGGGGGGTGGGGGGTCAGTGTGGGGGGGGTCAGTGTGGGGGGGTCAGTGTGGGGGGGGGGGGTCAGTGTGGGGGGTCAGTGTGGTGGGGTTGGGTGTGGGGGGTCAGTGTGGGGGGGTGTCAGTGTGGGGGGGGTCAGTGTGGGGGGGTCAGTGGGTCAGGTGGGTCAGTGTGGGGGGGTCAGTGTGGGGGGGGTCAGTGTGTGGGGGTCAGTGTTCAGTGGGGTGTCAGGTGGGGGGGTCAGTGTGTGGGGGGGGGGGTCAGTGTGGGGGGGGGGTCAGTGTGGGGGGGGTCAGTGGGGGGGGGTCAGTGTGGGGGGGGGGTCAGTGTGGGGGGGGTGTGGGGGGGTCAGTGTGGGGGGGTCAGTGTGGGGGGGGTCAGTGGTGGGGGGGGGGTCAGTGTGGGGGGGGGTCAGTGTGGGGGGGGTCAGTGGTGGGGGGTGGGGGGTCAGTGTGGGGGGGGGGGGTCAGTGTGTGGGGGGTCAGTGTGGGGGGGTCAGTGTGGGGGGGTCAGTGTGGGGTGGGGGGGTCAGGGTGTGGGGGTGGTCAGTGTGGGGGGGGGTCAGTGTGTGGGGGTCAGGGTGGTGTGTGGGGGGGTCAGTGTGGGGGGGTCAGTCAGTGTGGGGGGTGTCAGTGTGGGGTCAGTGTGTGGGGGGTCAGTGTGGGGGGGTCAGTGTGGGGGGGGTCAGTGTGGGGGGGGGTCAGTGTGGTCAGTGGTGGTCAGTCAGTGTGGGGGGGTCAGTGTGGGGGGGTGGCAGTCAGTGGGGGGGGTCAGTGTGGGGGGGGTCAGTGTGGGGGGGTCAGTGGGGGGGGGGTCAGTGTGGGGGGGTCAGTGGGGGGGGGTCAGTGGGGGGGGGGTCAGTGTGGGGGGGTCAGTGTGGGGGGGGTCAGTGTGGGGGGGTCAGTGTGGTCAGTGTGTGGGGGGTGGTGGGGGGGGGGTCAGTGTGGGGGGGGTCAGTGTCAGTGTGGGGGGGTCAGTGTGGGGGGTCAGTGTGGGGGGGGGTCAGTGTGGGGGGGGTCAGTGTGGGGGGTGGGGGGGGTCAGTGTGGGGGGGTCAGTGTGGGGGGGGGGGGGTCAGTGTGGGGGGGGGTCAGTGTGGGGGGGGTCAGTGGGGGGGGTCAGTGTGGGGGGGTCAGTGTGGGGGGGGTCAGTGGGGGGTGTGGGGGGGGGGGGGGGGTCAGTGTGGGGGGGGTCAGTCAGTGTGGGGGGGGGGTCCAGTGTGGGGGGGGTCAGTGGGGGGGGGGTCAGTGTGGGGGGGGGGTCAGTGTGGGGGGGGGGTCAGTGTGGGGGGGGTCAGTGTGGGGGGGTCAGTGGGGGGGGGGTCAGTGTGGGGGGGTGTGGGGGGGTGTGGGGGGGTCAGTGTGGGGGGGGGGGTCAGTGGGGGGGGGGGTCAGTGTGGGGGGGGGTCAGTGGGGGGGGTGTGGTGGGGTGGGGGGGTGGGGGGTCAGTGTGGGGGGGTCAGTGTGGGGGGTCAGTGTGGGGGGGGGTCAGTGTGGGGGGGGTCAGTGTGGGGGGGGTCAGTGGGGGGGGTCAGTGGGGGGGGGGTCAGTGTGGGGGGGGTCAGTGTGGGGGGGGGGGGGGTCAGTGTGGGGGGGTCAGTGTGGGGGGGGGGTCAGTGTGGGGGGGGGTCAGTGTGGGGTCAGTGTGGGGGGGGGTCAGTGTGGGGGGGGGGGTGTGGGGGGGGGGTCAGTGTGGGGGGGGTGGGTCAGTGTGGGGGGGGGTCGGTGTGGGGTCAGTGGGGGGGGGTCAGTGTGGGGGGGTCAGTGTGGGGGGGGGGGGGTCAGTGTGGGGGGGGTCAGTGTGGGGGGGTCAGTGTGTGGGGGGGGGGTCAGTGTGGGGGGGGGTGTGGTGGGGGTCAGGGGGGTCAGTGTGGGGGGTCAAGGGGGGGGTCAGTGGGGGGGGGGGGTCAGTGGGGGGGGTCAGTGTGGGGGGTCAGTGTGGGGGGGTCAGTGTGGGGGGGGGGTCAGTGTGGGGGGTCAGTGTGGGGGGGGGTCAGTGTGGGGGGGGTCAGTGTGGGGGGGTCAGTGTGGGGGGGTCAGTGTGGGGGGGGGGTGGGGGGGGTCAGTGTGGTGGGGGTCAGTGTGGGGGGGTCAGTGTGGGGGGGTCAGTGTGGGGGGGTCAGTGTGGGGGGGTGGGGGGGTCAGTGTGGGGGGAGTGGGGGGGGGGTCAGTGTGGGGGGGGTCAGTGTGGTCAGTGTGGGGGGGTCAGTGTGGGGGGGGGTCAGTGGTCAGTGTGGGGGGGTCAGTGGTCAGTGGGTCAGTGTGGGGGGGGTCAGTGTGGGGGGGTCAGTGTGGGGGGGTCAGTGTGGGGGGGGTCAGTGTGGGGGGGTCAGTGGGGTCAGTGTGGGGGGGTCAGTGTGGGGGGGTCAGTGTGGGGGGGTCAGTGGGGGGGGTCAGTGTGGGGGGGTCAGGGGGGGTCAGTGTGGTCAATGTGGTCAGTGTGGGGGGGTCAGTGTGGGGGGGTCAGTGTGGGGGGGGGGGTCAGTGTGTGGGGGGGTCAGTGTGGGGGGGGGGGGGGGTCAGTGTGGGGGGGGGTCAGTGTGGGGGGGGGGGGTCAGTGTGGGGGGGGTCAGTGGGGGGGGGTCAGTGTGGGGGGGGTCAGTGTGGGGGGGGGGTCAGTGTGGGGGGGTGGGGGTCAGTGTGGGGGGGGTCAGTGTGGGGGGGGTCAGTGTGGTCAGTGTGGGGGGGTCAGTGTGGGGGGGGGTGTGGGGGGGTCAGTGTGGGGGGGTCAGTGTGGGGGGGTCAGGTGGGGGTGGGGGTCAGTGTGGGGGGGTCAGTTGTGGGGGGGGGGGGGTCAGTGTGGGGGGTCAGTGTGGGGGGGGTCAGTGTGGGGGGGTCAGTGTGGGGGGGTCAGTGTGGGGGGGGTCAGGAGACTGAGGCAAGGACGCTACACTTGATTGAAATTTGTGACTTTTGTCCAGTGAGGAAATAGCAGGCAAGTTGGTCCAATGTGTTTCCTGCAGGATGTGGGAAGTCAGGGAAACCGCTGGAGCTTCTGGAAACTACACCTGCAGAGATTGTGTCCATGTTCAGCTCCTGAATGAACGTGTCTGGGAACTGGAGCAGCAACTGGACCTCAGGACCATCCGGGAAAACAAGAGTTTCCTGGACAAGACCTTCAGTGAGCTTGTCACGCCAAGGATGCAGGAAGGGTGAAGGTGTGTGACTGTGTGAAAGGGAGGTAACCCTGGAGTGCAGGCAAGTATGATGTTGTGGGAATTTGGCTGCAAGAGGATCGGAGCTAGGAGCTGAATATTCCAGATTATACATCATATCGGAATGACAGACAGGTGGGCAGAGGGGGTGGGGTAGCTCTGTTGGTGAGGAATGAAATTCAGTCCCTTGCAAGGGGTGACATTGAAACAGGAGATGTGGAGTCAGTATGGATAGAACTAAGGAATTGTAAGGATAAAAATACCCTAATGGGACTAATCTACAGGCCCCCAAACAGTAGCCTGGACATAGGGTGCAAGTTGAATCAGGAGTTAAAATTGGCATGTAGCAAAGGTAATGCTGTGGTTGTTATGGGAGATTTCAACATGCAGGTAGACTGGGAAAATCAAGTTGGTTCTGGACCCCAAGAAAGAGAGTTTGTAAAGTGCTTCTGTGATGGATTCTTAGAGCAGCTTGTATTGGAGCCTACCAGGGAGAAGGCAATTCTGAATTTAGTGTTATGTAATGAACCGGATTTGATAAAGGACTTTGAGGTTAAGGGGTCATTAGGTCGTGGCCATAATCTGATAAGTTTTAACCTACAATATGACAGGGAGAAGGGAAAATCGCAAGGTGTCAGTGTTAAGGGCCTGTCCCACTTGGTGATTTTTTCGGCGACTGCTGGTATCATTGACTGACGTATGAGGTCATCGAAAAACTCCCGGCATGATGAGGCATGTTGCATCGTGGTGAGGCGTGATGAGGCGTGATGAGGCGTGATGAGGCGTGATGAGGCATGATGAGGCGTGATGCGGCGTGATGTGGCATGGTGAGGAGTGATGAGGTGTGATGAGGTGTGATGCATCATGATGAGGCGTGATGTGGCGTGATGAGGCGTGATGAGGCGTGATGAGGCGTGATGAGGCATGATGAGGCGTGATGAGGCGTGATGTGGCATGATGAGGCATGATGCAGCGTGATGAGGCGTGATGAGGCGTGATGCATCGTGATGAGGCGTGATGTGGCGTGATGAGGCGTGATGCAGCGTGATGAGGCGTGATGAGGCGTGATGCATCGTGATGAGGCGTGATGTGGCGTGATGAGGCATGATGCAGCGTGATGAGGCGTGATGAGGCGTGATGAGGCCATTTGAATAATGGATAGGCCATTTCGAATGGAGACGAGGAAACACTTTTTCACCCAGTGAGTTGTGAATCTGTGGAATTCTCTGCCTCAGAAGGCGGTGGAGGCCAATTCACTGGATGCTTTCAAAAGAGAGTTAGATAGAGCTCTTGAAGATAGTGGAGTCAGGGGATATGGGGAGAAGGCAGGAACGGGGTACTGATTGTGGATGATCAGCCATGAACACAGTGAATTGGCTCGAAGGGCCGAATGGCCTCCTGCATCTATTGTCTATTATCTACATCTCTCTCAAGAAGCCTGATGCAAAAATATCCACTCATTCATCTCTCCCCATTTCTATTATTCATTGCCCACACTCTCTCTCTATTGGACTAGCCTTTCTTTCAGTAAATATCTGCAGTAATGCTCATTACCTGCCTATAAATTCCTGACAATCGCGTTCTATAATTTCCTAGCTTATTAATCTTTAACGTATTCTTTGCTTTCCTTATATTCTGGCTAATTTTAGGATCTGTCACGATTATCTATGTTTCCCTAAGTTTGATGGTATCTTTAACTTTGTTAGCTATAGAGTACAGAGTTACACAGCACAGAAGCAGGCCCTTCGGCCCAACTAGTCCATGCAGACCAAGATGCCCCATCTGTGCTGGACCCATCTCACCAATGTACCGGTAAACATTTGCTATATAACCATATAACCATATAACAATTACAGCACGGAAACAGGCCATTTCGGCCCTACAAGTCCGTGCCGAACAACTGTAAACCTATCCAACGTTTAGTTGTTGGGGATAGTCCCTGCCTCAACGACCTCCTCCAGCTGCTCATTCTATGCACCCACCACCCTCTGTGTGTGAAAAAGTGGATCCTCAGGTTCCTATTAAATCTTTCCCCCCCCTCACCTTAAATGTGTGAATGTGGAGAGGATGTTTCCACTTGTGGGAGAGTCTAGTATTAGAGGGCACAGCCTCAGAATTGAAGGGAGTTCTTTTAGGAAGGAGATGAGGAGAAATGTATTTAGTCAGAGGGTGGTGAATCTGTGGAATTCTTTGCCACAGACGGCTGTGGAGGTCAAGTTATTGGATATTTTTAAGGCAGAGATAGATAGATTCTTGATTAGTGCGGGTGTCAGGGGTTATGGGGAGAAGGCAGGAGAATGGGGTTAGGAAGGAAAGTTACATCAGCCATGATTGAATGACGGAGTAGACTTGATGGGCCGAATGGCCTGCTTCTACTCCTATCACATGACCCTATGAGCTTAAACTTGTGACTGCTGGTTCTTGTCATTCACCGATCTATTGCCCTCGTGTTTTATACACCTCGATAAAATCACCCCTCATCCTCCTTAGCTCCAAGGAATAAAGTCCTCGTCTGCCTCAACTTCTCCCTGTAGCTCAGGCCCTCTAGTCCTGGAAACATCCTTGTAAATCTTCTCAGCGCTCGCTCCAGCTTCTCTCTGGATGCTTGCAATCCTGTAGCAATCTATCTGTGTTATATAAACTGAAGCATCTCCTTCAATGTTTATGTGTCTGCTTTACATCCGAACTGCCGGCCAAATTCCTTCACACAATTTGCAATTCCTCTTGCCCATTGGCCTCATTATGGCCTCCTACTGGTCATTTTCTCCCCCATTAAGTAAATGTGAACTGTTATAATATTAGAGAAACCAACATCACAGAAGTTGCCCCTTCGACCCAAGTCTTCGACTCCATTCCCCAGCACCTTCTCTGTCTCTGTCTCACCCCCAAACAGGCCATGTGTTACAGATTCACCCCCCACCCCAAACAGGCCATGTGTTACAGATCCTGCTGTGCTCCAATCTGCTCTCATCATCATTGTGCAGATTCCATTGTTCAGGTTCTGGGAGCTTGGTCTTTCAATGTCATTAATCCAATTATTTGGTGATGTTAAACTGAAGATAAACACAGAGTAACTCAGCGGGTCAGGCAGCATCTGTGGAGGACATGGATAGGTGACGTTTCACAGAGTGCTGGAGTAACTCAGCGGGTCAGGCAGCATCTGTGGAGAACATGGATAGGTGACGTTTCATAGAGTGCTGGAGTAACTCAGTCGGCCAGGCAGCATCTGTGTGGATCATGGATAGTTGATGTTTCACAGAGTGCTGGAGTAACTCAGCGCGGGTCAGGCAGCATCAGCATCTGTGGAGAACATGGATATGTCTGAAGAAAGTTTCGATCCAGAACATGCTGGAGTAACTCAGATGGGTCAGGCAGCCAGCTGTGTGAAACGAACATGTTCTCCAGAGATGGTGACGTTTCACTGAGCCATGTCTGAAGAAAGGTCTCGATCCAAAATGCCACCTATCCATGTTCTCCACAGATGCTGCCTGTCCCACTGAGTTACTCCAGCACTCTGTGTCGATCATCAATAGCATCTGCAGTTCTTTCCTACACATATTTGTTCATGTTAGTTACTTGTTGTGGAGAATTCACAAACCTGAGCTGGATCCCTACACCACAGAAACAGACCCATCGGCCCATCTAGTATGTTTCACCTCTGCTCACTGGCACGTGGGTTTGTAGCTCTTTAAACCTTGGTGATTATGTGAATGATTCCTTCAACACTGTAAGGAGCGTACTGCCACCGTGGCAATGTTTGAGATGAAATGGAGTTTAGAAGGATGAGGGGGAACCTCATTGAAACTTCCAGAATAGTGAAAGGCTTGGATAGAGTGGATGTGGAGAGGATGTTTCTACTAGTGGGAGAGTCTAGGACCAGAGGGCACAGCCTCAGAATTAAAGGACATTTCTTTAGGAAGGAGATGAGGAGGAATTTCTTTAGTCAGAGGGTGGTGAATCTGTGGAATTCTTTGCCACAGACGGCTGTGGTGGCCACAAGTCAGTGGGTATATTTAAGGCAGAGATAGATAGATTCTTGATTAGTGCGGGTGTCAGGGGTTATGGGGAGAATGAGGTTAGGAGGCAGAGATCAACCACGATTCAAGGGCGGAGTAGACGCGATGGGCCGAATGGCCTAATTCTACTCCTATAACTTGTGAAGGTGAAATGATTGAATAATTGATGCTCATGGATGTCTCTGCAAACAGCTGCTGGATGAAATCAAGTCACCTCCTCTCACACACTTGCACTGAGAGAGAGAGGGTCACCCTGCACCAGGCAAGAGGCTAGAGACTCGAGCGTGTGGCATTGTCGTGCAGTTCAGTTTATTGTCCCGTGTACTGAGGTACAGTGAAAAGCTTGTGTTGCGTGCTAACCAGTCAGCGGAAAGACAATACATGATTACAATCGAGCCGTCCACAGTGTACAGATACATGATAAGGGAAGGTAAAGCCAGTAAAGTCCAATCAAGGATAGTCCGAGGGTCACCAATGAGGTAGATGGGAGGTCAGGACCGCTCTCTAGTTGGTGAGAGGACGGTTCAGTTGCCTGATAACAGCCTGGAAGAAACTGTCCCTGAATCTGGAGGTGTGCGTTCGTTTTCACACTTCTGTACCTCTTGCCCGATGGGAGAGGGGAGAAGAGGGAGTGACCAGGGTGAGACTGGTCCTTGATGATGCTGCTGGCCTTGCCGAGGCAGCGTGAGGTGTAGATGGAGGCGATGGAAAGGAGGTAATAAGCTGGAGTAACTCAGCGAGACAGGCAACATCTCTGGAGAGACGTTTTGGGTCATGACCCTTATTGTGTTCACATTTGGCTGCAATTTCTTGTGGTCTTAGATGGAGCTGTTCATGGTCCCAACCACGGGTGAACAAAGGAGGAGGATTTGCTGAACTAAGTTGCCTTCCACCACAGTGAAGAATGTTTGTGTTAAATTCTATTGTGTATTGTGTGTTCTTTTTAAGTGTATCGCTGCTGGCAAATTCATTTCACTGCACCTTCGGGTGTATGTGACGAATGAGATTGACTTTGACTTTGACTTTGACTTTGACCCAAACTGTGCTGTGATGCATCCCGATAAAATGCTTTCCGCGGCGCATCTGTAGAAGTTGGAGCTGTAGATGCCCCGGTAATGAAACAATGAGACACTTTCTTGCTGCCGTTTAACAGGCCCGTTAATGTAATAACACACAGATAATATATGATCATTAATAATGCAATAAATTAATAGTCAGCAAATGTGGGGAACCAAAATAATACAACACTGAGGTCAGTGTTTCAACCAAACACGCACTCAATAAAAGATCATAGTTGCTGAATATAGACACAGAGTGCTGGAGTAACTCAGCGGGTCAGGCAGCATCTGTGGAGAACATGGATAGGTGACGTTTTGGGTCGAGACCCTTCTTCAGACTGAGTGTCAGGGGAGAGGGAAACAAGAGACGTGGATGGTGATGTAGAGACGTCGTTAGCTGTGGACTCACAGCGAACAATAGCCATTTTCTCACAGAGAGTGGTGAGTCTGTGGAATTCTCTGCCTCAGAGGGCGGTGGAGGCCGGTTTTCTGGATGCTTTCAAGAGAGAGAGAGTTAGATAGGGCTCTTAAAGATAGCGAATTCAGGGGATATGGGGAGAAGGCTGGAACGAGGTACTGACTGGGGATGATCAGCCATGATCGCATTGAATGGTGGTGCTGGTTCGAAGGGCCGAATGGCCTCCTCCTGCACCCATTGTGTATTGTCTGTCGTCTATTGACTCGGCGAGACCAGGTTACAGACAATGAGACTCAACAAGGCGGCTTTGAAGCCGGTACAACTCGGGTGGGAGTGGGACAGAGAGAGGGGGGATTCAACGGTTACTTGAAATCACTGCGGTGTAAGCTGCCCGTGAAATATGCGGTACTGAGCCTCCAGTTTGTGTTTAGCCTCAATATGCAGCATCTCAGATTTGCCTTGTGCAGTTTACAACCCAACGGTATGAATATTGATTTCTCTAACTACAAGTAAGCCCTGCATCGCCTCTTCTTGTGGATATCTACCAGCACCTGCAGTTCCTTCCTGCACATGTGAGAAGTTGAGGTTAGTGTTGTGCAGCGTTCAAGTGAAGTCAAGAGTGTTTGTTTGTCAATGCAACAATGGAATTCTTACTTGTAGGTTGGCATGGACTCGATGGGCCGAATGGCCTGTTTCTGTTTCTAACTCTAGACGAACAACGTGCCTGTAAATAAAACACACATAAATAATAGATTATAAAGAAAAAAAATCAATAAATGTAACAAACACAAAAGCACTAGTTAGTGTAAAGACCACAAGGCAACTAGACACAGTGTTGGTTGTTCCTCAACCTGGGGGTCACGGTTTTCAGGCTCCTGTACCTTCTCCCCCAATGGTAGCAGCGAGATGCGAGAGTGGCCAGGGTGGTGTGGGTCTCTGATGATGCTGGCTGCCTTATTGTGGCAGCGACTCCTGTAGATCCCTTTGATGGTGGGGGGGTCAGTACTGTGATGGACCTTCGATGGTGGGGAGGTCAGTACTGTGGTGGACCTTCGATGGTGGGGGGGTCAGTACTGTGATGGTCATTCGATGTTTGGGAGGTCAGTACCCCTAATGGAGCAGCCAGTGTCCACCACTCTCTGTGGTATCCATGGGTTTTCACCCTGGGCTTTGAACTGACCAGTAAGGACACAGATGGTGCCGAGGGTGGGGTCGAGGGGGTGGCGTTTGCGGAGTGGGGGAGGGGAGGGGGGTCACCCTGTGGGGCTCCGGCCACTGCTGTACTAAGCTGCCACTCACGGGGTCGAGTCTCCGGCGCCGGTGGAGACGGCGGCATCGTGGAATTTGTCGCCGCTCGCTGTGTACGTGAGCGAGTTACTGAAGCGACCTGATCTGTGTGATCTGTAATGTGAGCGTGTCGGGTCGTGGAGAGAGAGGAGAGGAGAGAGCTTTGTTTGTGTGACTACACACAACCTTATCATCCTCGCAGCTCAGCGCCTCGACACACAAACCTTTCAGTGAGAGAGTTGGCAGCGACTAGCGGGGAGCGGGAGGGTTTGATCTGTCAGAGTTTGTTGCAAAGTCAGGAGCCGAGGAGACAAGAAAGGAGAAAGGGAAAGATTTGCATTTCAATAGCGCCTCGCACCGGCCCAGGACGTCCCAAAGGGCCGCAGCGCGGAGTGAAGTGTATTTGAAGTGCAGTCAGTCTAGCAACAGAGGCGGAAAATGAGCGTACGGCTGAGGGGAGAGAAGTGAGCAGAGGTCTGATTAGTGTCGGTTCAAACCAAGCGGGAGGGGGGGAGAAGGGGGAGAAGAGGGGGGGGGGCATGGGGGGGGGGAGGGGGGAAGAAGTGGGGGAGGGGCGGAGAAGAAGGGGGCGGGGTTCCACTTCCTGACAACGTTAGTTCCTGTCCCGTGGGTCACAGAGTGGTACAGCATGGGAAACAGGCCCTTCGGCCCAAACTTTGCCCACAACGGCCAACATGCCCCATCTACATTAGTCCCACCTGTCCGCGTTTGGCCCATATCCCTCTAAACCTGTCCAGGTATCCATGTACCTGTCCAAGTGTCTCCGAAACGTTGGAATAGTCCCAGCCTCAACTACCTCCACCGGCAGCTCGTTCCATCCACCCACCACCCTATTAAATCTTTCCCCCTTTGACAGGAAGTGGACTGGGGAGGGGATGAGAGGGGAGCGGGGAGGGGGACAAGGGAGGGGGAGGGGAGTGTGTGAATGGGCGGCAGGGGTGGGGGTGGGAGAGAGGGGACAGTGAATGGGGGGGGGGGGGGGGGGGGGGGGAGAGAGGGGACAGTGAATGGGGGGGGGGGGGTGGGGGAGGGGGACAGTGGGGGGGGGGGGGTGGGGGTGGGAGAGAGGGGACAGTGTGAATGGGGGGTGGGGTGGGGGGGGACAGTGTGAGTGTGAATGGGGGGGGGAGAGAGGGGACATGTGTGAATGTGTGGGGGGGGGGGGGGGGGACTGTGAATGTGGGGGGGGGGGGGGGGGTGGGGAGAGAGGGGACAGTGAATGGGGGGGGGGGTGGGGGTGGGGAGAGAGGGGGACAGTGTGAATGTGGGGGGTGGGGGAGTTCGGCGCGGCGCCTGTCAGCCTCTGTCAGTCTCTACAAAGGCTTCAGTCCGGGCCATCCGCGGGGATTTGCTGTCAGAGAGATTACAGTCTGATGACCTTATATTGATGTCGCTGTCAGTCGGCGGGAGATGGAGCGAGTGAAATATTCTTGCTGCTCCCTCCGCCCTCCCACCGCCGCCCTCTGGCCAATGTCTGCCGGACCCAGCCCCTGACCAGCGCGACCCTGACCCGTGAACCGCGACCCCTCCGGGCAGAGAGGGGATGGGGGTGGGGGTCGCCGTGACTGCGGGCGGGTGTGGAGTAAGTGTCCGTTGCCCAGTGACCCGGTCACTCCCCGTGTCAGAGTCAGGCAACGCGGGAGACCGCTCGGCCCATCGAGACCGTGCTAGCTCTGGCAGAGTCTCCCCTCTGCAGGAGTCTCTCATTCCCCTTCCAAGTTCCCGTCGAATCAACTCCGACTCCCCCAGGCCGCTGGTGCCGGCTCACAGCTCACACTGGGGAACGTTTAACGCTCCCTACCCCGGCCGTGTAGCCCGGCCCTTCCCTCTGCAATCGGCCATGACTCCAACCGCTGCTTCAGCAACAAGCTGCTAGTTTAGAATAATGAGGGGGGGGGGGCTCATCGAAACGTACAGAATAGTGAAAGGCCTGGATAGAGTGGATGTGGAGAGGATGTTTCCACTAGTGGGAGAGTCTAGGACTAGAGGGGACAGCCTCAGAATTAGACAATATACAATAGACAATAGACAATGGGTGCAGGAGTAGAGGCCATTTGGCCCTTCGAGCCAGCACCGTCATTCAACGTGATCATGGCTGATCATCACCAATCAGTACCCCGTTCCTGCCTTCTCCCCATATCCTCTGACTCCGCTATCTTTAAGAGCCCTGTCTAGTTCTCTCTTGAAAGTATCCAGAGAACTGGCCTCCACCGCCCTCCACCAGCCATGTGAATGGGTGACTGGTGGCTAGCACCGGCTCGGTGGGCCGAAGGGCCTGTGTTAACTCTGACCACAGCGGAGCGGCAGCCGGCTGCAGGCTGTGAAGAGACGGATTGCGGGAAGGGCCTGTGTTAACTCTGATGCTGTGAAGAGACGGATGGCAGGACTGAGAGGGAACTAGAGTGAAATAAAACAGGTACAGGAGACTTATGACAAATGTCAGGAGCGAGATTCAGGTCAGAGGCAGGAAACGTGGATGAAACAGGATGAGTTTAATAGGGCAGCTCAGGAATGATTTGTAGCGCCGTTAAATTAAATCTTCACACCCGCGCGTGTTCCAGGCGGCGGCTAAAGTGACCCCTGGTCCCGGTAACTGGACAACTGACCGCCGCTGGGAGCGGCCGCTGGGGGGGGAGAGACCCGGGTTCCATCCTGACTACGGGTGCTGTCTGTATGGAGTTTGCACGTTCTCCCGGTGACTCCCGGTTCTCCGATTTCCTCCCACACTCCAAAGACGTGCAGGGAGTGGCTTTGGTAAAATTGTAAATTGTCCCCAGTGTGTGTAGGATAGTGTTAGTGTGTGGGGATCGCTGGTCGGTGTGTGACTCGGTGGGCCGAAGGGCCTGGTTCCGTGCTGTATCTCTAAACTAAACTAAACTAAACTAACCTAAACTAAACTAAACTAAACTGGACAACTGACCCGCCGGTGGGAGCGGCCGGGGGCGAGTCGGTTGGTCGCTGCAGTTGGCGGCTGTAAGAACGGGGACAGTCGTGAACAGCGAGACCCAGGGAGCCAATGATACACTGTAGACAAAGAACTGCAGGTGCTGGTTTACACAAAAGGACACGGAGTGCTGGAGTAACTCAGAGGGTCAGGCAGCATCTGTGGAGAACATGGATAGGTGACGTTTCACAGAGTGCTGGAGTAACTCAGTGGGGCAGGCAGCATCTCTGGAGAACATGGATAGGTGACGTTTCACAAGGTGCTGGAAAGGAGGGCAGCCTAAATCTGTGGAGAGGAATGACGTTTCACAGAGTGCTGGAGAACTCAGAGGGACAGGCAGCATCTGTGGAGAGAAGAATGGGTTTTCGTTCGTTCTTCAAACTAGAATGTCAGGGGAGGAGGCGACAATGGTGTAAGAAGCGAACAGAGGAGATCAAAAAATGTAGTAGTCGGAGAGAAGGCGACAAAACGAAGCAAACAGTGGAGAAAGGCCGAAGAACTGGGAAGGGGGAGGGATGGAGAATGAAGGAAAGCAAGGGCTACTTGGAGAATTCAATGTTCATTCCAAAGCTTCTTGTTGCGCGCTAACCATTCAGCGGAATGACAATACATCGAGCCGTCTACAGTGTACAGATACAGGATAAAGGGAATAACGTTTAGTGCAAGGTAAAGTCCGTAAAGTCCGATCAAGAATAGTCCAAATGTCACCAATGAGGTAGATAGTAGTTCACGACCGCTCTCTGGTTGTGGTTGGATGATTCAGTTGCCTGATAACAGCCGGGAAGAAACTGTCCCTGAATCTGGAGGTGTGTGCGTTAATTTTCACAGTTCTGTACCTCTTGCCCGATGGGAGAGGGGAGAAGAGGGAGTGACCGGGGTGAGACTGGTCCTTGATGATGCTGCTGGCCTTGCCGAGGCAGCGTGAGGTGTAGATGAGGTATGGATACGAGGTGGGGGGGGGGGGGGGGGGGGGGGGGGGAGACCTGTCCTGATTGACATGTCCCCGGTTACTCCGGACCCCAGTGCGCCGTTGGGTTAATTCAGGAGCAGCTGAGCCCCAGGCGGACGCGGGTCAAATTAGGCCAGGAGAGGAAATTAGTTTCCCTGAAATAATTTGTGATCAAAATAACTAGTGAAAGAGGCATAATCAGGCCATTCGGCCCATCCCGTCTATTCTGCCATTCAATCATGGCTGATCTATCTTGGGCCAACACATGTAATGGTATTTTACTGAGACTACGTTTCCTGTCAAGTTTATATCGACATGAATTGTATTTACATTCCCGGACGGTGCGTGGATTTGAACCCTTGTCCCTTCATCACCAGCTCCCCGCCTCGCCCACCTCGCAGCCGAAGCAGCCAAACTACAGGAGGATTTCAAGCTAATGAGGAATATCAGGCTGAAGACAAATAACTGTAGCGTTGTGAGCTGGAGCTGAAACTTCACGGCTTCATTAGATTCCGGCAGCGATCTTCATTCCCATTCACCGTGGGTTCCGCTGACTAATTTATACACGAGCGTCTGAAGGGGCAGAACCTGTTCTCCTGAGCGTTTCATCGATCGGCTACAATCCATAAACTACATTATCCCCTCATCGACTTCCTGTAATTATTTCACCCCGATCATTATTCCTGAAGGATGAAATT
This sequence comes from Leucoraja erinaceus, assembly GCF_028641065.1. Classification (NCBI taxonomy): domain Eukaryota; kingdom Metazoa; phylum Chordata; class Chondrichthyes; order Rajiformes; family Rajidae; genus Leucoraja; species Leucoraja erinaceus. The sequence continues at coordinate 46,348 of NW_026576944.1, forward strand.
GAAACTTTAATGAGGATGTCTGGGAGACACCAGAGGCCGCCGACCACACAGTCTGGAGGGTTAAGGCCGAGGGCTGGAGTAACCGGTGGGTCAGGCAGCATCTGTGGAGAACATGGATAGGTGACGTTTCACAGAGTGCTGGAGTAACTCAGCGGGTCAGGCAGCATCTATGGAGAACATGGATAGGTGACGTTTCACAGAGTGCTGGAGTAACTCAGCGGGTGCAGCAGCATCTATGGAGCTAAGGAAATAGGTAACGTTTCGGGCCGAAACCCTTCCGGGTTTCGGCCCGAAACGTTGCCTATTTCCAGAAGGGTTTCGGGCCGATTTCCTTAGCTCCATAGATGCTGCTGCACCATAACTCAGCGGGTCAGGTAGCATCTGTGGAGAACATGGATAGGTGCCGTTTCACAGAGTGCTGGAGTAACTCAGCGGGTCAGGCAGCATCTGTGGAGAACATGGATAGGTGACGTTTCACAGAGAGCTGGAAACTCAGCGGGTGGCAGCATCTGTGGAAAGTTGACGTTTCACAGAGTGCAAAACTCAGCGGGTAGCGGTGCCTGTGGTGTGGTGGTTTTCCGGGCCTAGACTCACAGCCGGGGCTCGGCCGTGTGGGGGTGGGGATGAGACCCTTCTTCTTCCAGAACCAGGGGCCACAGTTTAAGAATAAGGAGTAAGCCATTTAGAACGGAGACGAGGAAACACATTTTCTCACAGAGAGTGGTGAGTCTGTGGAATTCTCTGCCTCAGAGGGCGGTGGAGGCCGGTTCTCTGGATACTCTAAAGAGAGAGCTAGATAGGGCTCTTAAAAAATAGCGGAGTCAGGGGATATGGGGAGAAGGCAGGAACGGGGCACTGATTGTGGGTGATCCGCCATGATCACATTGAATGGCGGTGCTGGCTCGAAGGGCCGAATGGCCTCCTCCTGCACCTATTGTCTATTGTCAAACGCGGGCAAATGGGAGTAGATTGGATAATCTTGGCCGGCATGGACGAGTTGGGCCGAATAGCCGTTTCTGTGCCGTGTACCTCTGTGACTGGACGGAAGTCTGTGCCACGAGGGTGTACGCGTCAAGGGAGTGGCCAAATTATAGTTATTGACCAGGACGTGGACTTTACAGGAACGTTGACAGGTAATTGTAGTTTAGTTTCGACATACAGCGCGCAAACAGGCCCTTCGGCCCAGCGCCACACGACCAGCGTTCCCACACCCACTACGGACAATGTTTACATTTAGACCAGAAGCCAATTAACCTACAAGCCTGCACGTCTTTGTCCACTCAGGTCACGTGCAAACTCCGTACAGACAGCACCCGTGGTCAGGATTGAACCCGGGTCTCCGGCGCTGCAACTCTAACGCTGCCCACATTGGACGCGGACGTTGGCTAAACATTATGGAGGGCACTGTAGATGCCACATCCATGTGCCACCCACCACTCTCCTCGGCAAACAATAGACAATAGGTGCAGGAGTTGGCCATTCGGCCCTTCGAGCCAGCACCGCCATTCAATGTGATCACGGCATATAACCAGACACGTAGACAGCACCCGTGGTCAGGATCGAACCCGGGATGTCAGGCGTTGAGAGGCAGAGGCTCTATCCGCTGGCCACTGTGTCCACCTATTGGGGAGATATTTGAAGGGGAGGAGTTTTCAAGGTTTGGGGGGTAGCAAACTATTCCCGAGGGCTAGCACAGCCCGATGGAGCGAAGGGCCTCCTGTTGCTGAAACCCCACAGGGCTCCACAGAGTGTAAACAGGATCCTGGTCTCCTTAATGTCCCGGCGCTGATCAATTTACAGGCACGTTATATCTTCAGTGTCTCTCTGCTGTTACCATGGCGATGGCCCAGCTTGTAATAAAATAATAACCTGCAGATAATCCGGTTACTTCACACTTTCAATATTAAACCCTGAGTCCCACAGACCCCGGGAAACGGAGGGGAGGAGGGGGGGGAGGGGAGGAGAGGGGGGAGGGGGGGGGAGGGGGGGGGGAGAGGAGGAGGGGGGGGGGATGAGCCGAGCGAGCAGCTCGCAAAATACAAGGTGTAGGACAGAGAATAAACCCCTCCCCGTCTCTGTACCCCCCCCCCCCCCCCCGGCTCCTACCCCCCCCCCCCTCGGCCCCTACCCTCCATCTCCCTTCCCACCCCTCCCCGTCTAAGTTTGGCCGCTACAGATAGACTGAATGGATATGCCGGGAATGGAAGGATATGGACCCCCCCCCCTCCGGGGATGGACGTGGTATCGTGTTCAGCACAGACAGAATGGGCCCCCCCTATCGCCGTGCTGTAGTTTTATGTTATCAAAAAGAATGGTAGACACAGTGGATGGTGGGGGCCTGGAACGCGAGGGGGGGTGGACACGGTTGGAGACAGATCCGCCCGTGGTGGAATCTAGACATCGTCGATGCGTTCACACTCAGTCAGAATGGGGCGAACGGCAGCTATCGCCCCGCTGTACGGGCAGTATGCGCTGAGGGGGGGGGGGGGGGGGGCAGTGGATGGTGGGGGGGGGCAGTGGGGATGGTGGAGGAGGGAAGGTGGGGAGGGGAGGGGGAGGAGGGGGGAGGAGGGGGAGGGGGGGAGAGGGGGGATGTTGAGGAAGGGGGGGGAATTTGGGGGAGTGGGAGGGGAGGAGGGTGTGTGGGAATGGGTTGGGAGTCTAAGGTGCCAGAGAGGGGGAGGGAGGGCTGGGAAGAGGTGGGGGTGTACGAGAGGGTGGGGGAGGGGAGGGAGTAGGAGGGGGAACTGGTTAACTGGGGGAGTGGGAGACTGGGGTCTCTGTACATCTCCCATATTACATTGAGGGCGGCATATTGTGTAATGATTGCGAGCAGCAACAGCATCAATAACCGGAGCCACAAGGTGGACAGACAGATTGTGTTAACACAGTGTGGGGACAGGCAGCGACTGTACTTGGGGCCGGGGCAGGGCAATGACACATAATTACTGGAATGAGACAAGGTGCAACGTCGCTCAAGGCTGAATGACGGCTCATCACTCGTTGTAATGGCCTTGAACACGTCGACAGGTCCCGGCACTAACCACAACTTATTGAGTGTGTGGCCTCATTTATTGCCGTCGTTAAACACCGACTAATGCTCGCTCTGTCCACGATTGGGTGATTCATGTTTCATTTACATTATCCCAGGTAGCAGGCAGTTAGTCTCCGGGAGTTAGAATATCATCCACTGGGCGTGACAGGGAGAGAATCCTGCACGGTTCACTGGCACCCTGTACACTGGCATCCTGTACACTGGATAACCCCACTGTGCACTGGCACCCTGTACACTGGCACCCTGTACACTGGCACCCTGTACACTGGATAACCCCACTGTACACTGGCACCCTGTGCACTGGCACCCTGTACACTGGCACCCTGTACACTGGATAACCCCACTGTACACTGGATAACCCCACTGTACACTGGCACCCTGTACACTGGATAATCCCACTGTACACTGGATAACCCCACTGTATACTGGCACCCTGTACACTGGCACCCTGTACACTGGATAACCCCACTGTACACTGGATAACCCAATTGTAGACGGGCACCCTGTACACTGGATAATCCCACTGTACACTGGATAATCCCACTGTACACTGGATAACCCCATTGTACACTGGATAACCCCACTGTACACTGGATACCCCACTGGACAACCCGGCTGTACACTGGCACCCTGTACACTGGATAACCCCACTGTACACTGGCACCCTGTACACTGGCACCCTGTACACTGGATAACCACACTGTACACTGGATAGCCCCACTGTACACGAGCACCCTGTACACTGGATAACACCACTGTACACTGGATAACCCCACTGTACAATGGATAACCCCGCTGTACACTGGCACCCTGTAGAGGGTGTAGAGGGTGTAGAGTGTGTAGAGGGTGTAGAGTGTTGTGTAGAGGGTGTAGAGGGTGTAGAGGGTGTAGAGTGTTGTGTAGAGGGTGCAGAGGGTGTAGAGGGTGTAGAGGGTGTAGAGTGTGTAGAGGGTGTAGAGTGTTGTGTAGAGGGTGTAGAGGGTGTAGAGGGTGTAGAGTGTTGTGTAGAGGGTGCAGAGGGTGTAGAGGGTGTAGAGTGTGTAGAGGGTGTAGATGGTGGTAGAGTGTTGTGTGTAGAGGGTTGTAGAGTGTTGTGTAGAGGTAGAGGTTGTAGAGGGGTGTAGAGTGTGTAGTAGAGGGTGTAGAGTTGTTTGTGTAGAAGGTGTAGAGTGGTGTAGAGGGTGTAGAGTGTGTAGAGGGTGTAGAGAGTGTTGTGTAGAGGGTGTAGAGTGTGTTGGAGGGGTGTAGAGGTGTGTAGAGGGTGTAGAGTGTTGTGTAGAGGGTGTAGAGTGTTGTGTAGAGGGTGGAGAGGGTGTAGAGGGTGTAGAGTGTGTAGAGGGCGTAGAGTGTGGAGAGGGTGTATGGGGTGTAGAGGGTGTAGAGGGTGTAGAGGGTGTAGAGGGTGTAGAGGGTAGTGTAGAGGGTGTAGAGGGTTGTAGAGTGGTGTAGTAGAGTGTAGAGAGTGTGTAGAGGGTGTGTGTAGAGGGTTTTGTAGAGGGTGAGAGTGGTGTAGAGGGTTGTGTAGAGGGTTGTAGAGGGTGGTAGAGGGTGTAGAGGGTGTGTAGAGTGTTGTAGTAGAGGTAGGGGTGTAGAGGGTGTAGAGGGGGTGTGTAGAGGGTGTGTAGAGGGTGTGGAGGGTGGAGAGAGGGTTGTAGAGGGTGTAGAGGGTGTAGAGGGTGTTGTAGAGGGTGTAGAGGGTTTGTTAGAGGGTGTAGAGGGTGTGTTGTGTAGAGGGGGTAGAGGGTTGTGTAGAGGGTGTAGAGGGTTGTAGAGGGTGTAGAGGGTGGTAGAGGAGGAGTGTAGTAGAGGTGTGTGAGGGTGTGTAGAGGGTGTGAGAGGTTTGAGAGGGGTAGAGGGTGTAGAGGGTGTAGAGGGTGTAGAGGGTGTAGAGGGTGTAGAGTGTGGTGTAGAAGGAGTAGAGGGTGTAGAGGGTGTAGAGGGTGGGGTGGAGGGTGTAGGAGGGAGGAGAGGGTGTAGAGGGTGTAGAGGGTGTAGAGGGTGTAGAGGGTGTAGAGGGTGTGTAGAGGGTGTAGAGTGTAGAGGGTTTGTAGAGGGTGTAGGTAGGTTTGTGTAGAGGGTGTAGAGGGTAGGTAGAGGGTGTAGAGGGTGTAGAGGGTGTGTAGAGGGGTGTAGAGGGTTGTAGAGGGTGTAGAGGGGTAGAGGGTGTAGAGTGTGTGTAGAGGGTGTAGAGGTGTGTAGAGTGTGTGTAGAGGGTGTAGAGGGTGTAGAGGGTGGTGTAGAGGGTGTAGAGTGTGTAGAGGGGGTTGTGTTGTAGAGGGTGTGGTAGAGGGTGTAGAGGTTGTGTAGAGGGTGTAGAGTGTGTGTAGAGGGTGTAGAGTGTGTGTAGAGGGTGTAGAGGGTGTAGAGGGTGTAGAGGGTGTAGAGGGTGTAGAGTGTGTAGAGGGTGTAGGGGGTGTAGAGGGTGTAGAGGGTGTAGAGGGTGTAGAGGGTGTAGAGGGTGTAGAGGGTGTAGAGGCTATGTTGGCTGTCTATGTGTTTCGGGAGCTGACGGCGGTGATGAAGATGAGGCGTGTAGGTTTGCTCAGATAAACTCCAGCACGGCGCCTAAGACAAGCCCACTCATTTTAGAAGCATAGAAACATAGAAATTAGGTGCAGGAGTAGGCCATTCGGCCCTTCGAGCCTGCACCATTCGCCATTCAATATGATCATGGCTGATCATCCAACTCAGTATCCCGTACCTGCCTTCTCTCCATACCCCCTGATCTCCTTAGCCACAAGGGCCACGTCTAACTCCCTCTTAAATATAGCCAATGAACTGGCCTCAACTACCCTCTGTGGCAGAGTTCCAGAGATTCTGTCTGTGTGAAAAAAGTTCTTCTCATCTCGGTTTTAAAGGATTTTCCCCTTATCCTTAAGCTGTGACACCTTGTCCTGGACGTCCCTAACATCGGGAACAATCTTCCTGCATCTAGCCTGTCCAACCCCTTAAGAATTTTGTAAGTTTATGTAAGATCCCCTCTCAATCTTCTAAAATTCTAGAGAGTATAAGCCGAGTCTACCCAGGCTTTCTTCATAAGACAGTCCTGACATCCCAGGAATCAGTCTGGTGAACCATCTCTGCACTCCCTCTATGGC
>NW_026576944.1:55000-59857 GCF_028641065.1 Leucoraja erinaceus
TAATATTCATACCACTGGGTCAGATTAAACCTCTCTCTGTCTCTCCGTGTCACGTTGCTGTGTTTGGTCAAGTATGATGGAGATGTGAAGATAGACACAACATGCAGGAGTAGCTCAGCGGGACAGGCAGCATCTGTGGAGAGAAGGAACGGGTGACGTTCCGAGTCGAGACCCTTCTTCAGACTGATGTCAGAGGAGATATTGAATGGCGGTGCTGGCTCGAAGGGCCGAATGGCCTCCTCCTGCACCTATTTTTCTGTTTCTATAGTGGGATAGTCCCTGCCTCAACTACCTCCTCTGGCAGCTGGCAGTCGTGCCCCAACAGTGGAGACGGTGAGAGACAACTGCGCTGATGCCGGTCCGGAGCGCGGATCCCTGGTGGTCACTCACTGGGGCCAAACAGACAGCAAGGAAAGGTCATTCTCCGTCGGCACGGCCCGCGGGCCCTTCATGTGCGGCGGCGGCGGCGGCTGAGATTAGCATTCACCCGGTGTAGGTTCAGTGATTTGTATTCAGACTAAACAACTGACTGAAGCTGTTCCTAATGTATCGGCACTGAGACAATTAGCAGGCAATAATTGGAGATTATTCAACCAATCTCTGTTTAATCAGGGCTGATATATTACTGGACATGATGGAGCAGATTAACCCACAACTGATATATCACCGGGACATGACGGCGATTGGATTACGGTCATCAGCAAATATTAACAGCAGAAGCGCCGACATCGCGTCTAATCAACAGAGTCACAGACACGGTGTAGGGGGCGACGGGGAGACATCAGTCAGTGTCACCCCTCCCGCCTGTGGGCAGAGCACGTCCCCACCCTAGGGACACTACCCCCCCCCCTCCCCCCAACCCCGGGGACAGACCCACTCTCAACCCTGGTGACGGTTCCTGTCACCCCCCTAGGGTCACTGTGCCGTGGGGAATTGTCCACCACAGGCCGGGAGCGCCCCGCTGTTAGGGGGGGGTTTGGTCGCAACAAGGAGACCTTGCTGGTGGGGGGGGGGGCGGGTCCCGGGGTCCGGGGTCAGGGGGGGGGGGGGGGGGGGGGGGGTCCGGGGGGTGTGGGGGGTTGGGGGGGGGGGTGGGGGGGGTGTGGAGCGTCAGAGAGATGGGCGGGTGTGGGAAAGGGCCGGTCGCAAACGGATGGGTGGCGGTTAGATACAGGGGGGAGGGGGACTGGAGGGATGACAAAGATGGGTGGAGAGGGGTGAGGGTGAAGTGCAACCCTCCGCCCCCCCCCCACGCCGGATCCTCCTTTGATCTCCACCCCCCACTGGCTTCTCATGGAGCTGAACGTCATAGAGTGAGACGGACAGGAAACAGGCCGTTCGGCCCACCTGTAGTGTGCCGCCCAACATGCCCCATCTACACTAGCCCCACCTGCCCGCATTTAGCCCAGAGCCATCTAAACCGTTCGTGTCCATGTTCCTGTCCAAGTGCCCCTTTGATCAGTGTTTTCCCACCTTCCCCTCCCATATCTCGATGTCTCCCTCTCCCCTGACCCCTAGTCCGAAGAAGGCTCTTGATACGAAACGTCACCCATTCCTTCTCTCCAGAGACGCAGTTTCCTGCCCCGCCGAGTTATTCCAGCATTTTATGTTTGTCCAGGTGTTGTTATAGTCCCAGCCTCAACCACCTCTCCAGGTAACTCGTTCCGTACACCCGTCGGCCCTCTGTTTGGAAAAGTTACCCCTCACGTTCCTATTACATCTTTCCCCTCTCGCCTGAATGCGGGCGGTCCCATTGAAGGCGAGCGGTCACTCTGAGACGTTGTGGGCGGTTCCCGGCCCTTGGATTTGCGCTGAGTCCACTCCACTGGGAATCCGCCACCTTGAGGTCGGGGCCTTGCGAGGGGAGGGGATGGGGGTCTGATTTGTCCAACTGAACCGAGATTGCTGATGATAATGGGGGGGGGGGATTGCTGGGATTCGGGTCCATCAAACCATATCGTGTACCTTTCAATTGCCTAACCCCCCCCCCCACCCCCCCACCCCCCCCCCCCCCACCCCCCCCCCCCCCCCCCCCCCCCCCCCCCCCCCCCCCGCCCAAACCCACCCCCCCCCCCCCGCCCCACCCCCTCCAGCACCTCGCGGCCCAGGAGAAGGATAAGACGCGTGGCCTGCGTTGTAACGGCACAGCAAGATCCCATCAACACCAACGTGAAGACGATGAGGTTGGTCGAGCAGAATTAGGCCATTCACCCCATCGAGCCTACTCCGCCATTCAATCATGGCTGATCTATCTCTCCCTCCTAACCCCATTCTCCTGCCTTCTCCCCATAACCCCTGACACCCGCACTAATCGTGAATCTATCTATCTCTGCCTTCAAAATATACATTTACTTGGCCTCCACAATCGTCCGTGCAAACTCCACGCAGACAGCACCCGTAGTCAGGATCCCGAAGCCGGGTGTCTATGGCTGTGAGGCAGCAGCTCTACCCGCTGCGCCGCCTGAGCCTGGGTCGGGATGTGAACTAATAAACCAGCAGAGGAGCAGCTCATAAATCGGGCCCCTGATGGAACACAGATTGAGACTGAGATTAAAGAGACGAGTGCAGGCCGGCTGAACCCAGGCGGTGATATTTCAACATTTAATCAGCTGAAATGTCGGTGATCGGGGCTCTGAGGATAATTCCTTCAAAGTGGAGGAGCATTCGCGACGAGTTGCCGAGACACATTGGAGAAACATTGTGCGGGATTGGTGTAAGTTGTAACGGATGTCCCGCTGGGGACTAGGACAAGGTCATTATTATCAACACGTTCACAAGGTATTGACAGGAGTGGAGGGTCTGAGCTCCAGGGAGAGGCCAGGACTTTACTCCGTGGAGGGCAGGAGACTGAGGGGGAGGGGGAGTGGAGAGGCTGGGTCTGTTCTCCCTTGCGCGGAGGACATGTTACATATAACAGTACAACACAGGAACAGGCCCTTCGGCCCACAATGTCTGTGCCGAACATGATGCCAAGATCAACTCATATCTGACTACACGTGATCTATCTCCCATCCATTCCCTGCATATCCAAGTGCCTCTCTCAAAGTCTTAAACACCGCGGTGGTGCAGCGGGTAGAGCTGCTGCCTCACAGCGCCAGAGACCCGGGTTCCATCCTGACCACTTGTGCTGTCTGTACGGAGTTTGCACGTTCTCCCCGCGATCTGCGTGGGTTTTCTCCGGGTGCTCCGGTTTCCTCCCACACTCCGAAGACGTGCAGGTTTGTACGCTAATTGGCTTGGTGTAAATGTAAATTGTCCCTAGTGTGTGTAGGATAGTGTTAGTGTGTAGGGATCGCGGACACCCCCCCCCCCCACACCCCCCCCCCCCCCCACTCCCCCCCCCCCCCCACCGCACCCCCCCCCCACTCCCCCAACCCCCCCATCCCCCCACTCTCTCGTTGACTCTACGCCACCCCACCAACGTGCACCGATGCATCACCGACCACTTCTCGGCTTTAAATTCCATCTGCCAATACTCATCCATAAACCCACCATTAATCTCCCTCTGTAATCTAGACTGCACTAGGAGCACCAATACACCAATCATCTTGTCATCAGTGACTCCACCAATCATTAACGGTAGATGTCGGTTCCTGCTTCAGAGGCCTAAGAAGGGTCTCGCTACAAAACGTCACATATCCATGTTCTCCACAGATGCTGCCTGACCCGCTGAGTTACGCCAGCACTTGTGTGAATCTTTACCTAAACAGCCGCGTTCATAGATGCTGCCTGACCCGCTGAGAATTACTCCATTCGGCTCTGTGAAACTCTGCCATAATCCATGTTCTCCACAGATCTCTCCCTCCGACCCCCATGAGTTGCCAGCACTCCATGAACCCCTGACACCTATCCACTAATCCACAGATCTATCTATCTCTGCGCTTAGAAATCCCACTGCACTCTGTGAAAGAAGCGTCACCTACATTCCATATTCTCCACAGATGCTGCCTGACCCGCTGAGTTACTCCTGTACTTTGTGTCTACGTTCCATGCAAAACAGCCATGTTTAGAATGGGTGTCAAGGGTTATGGGGAGACGGCATAATGTGAATATGTGGCAGAGATCAGCCGCGATTGATGGGCGGAGCGCACTCGATGGGCCCAATGGCCTAATTCTACTATAATCTGAACTTGTAAATTCCACATATTCACCTCCCTCTGACAAAATAAATCAACTCCTTCCTAAAGGAACGTCCTTTAATTCTGAGGCTGTGCCCTCTGGTCCTAGATTCTCCCACTAGTGGAAACATCCTCTCCACATCCACTCTATCCAGGCCGCCCACTATTGGAGGTCCGCGCACCGAACACTGGCACAGAATACTACCCACATCAAGGAAAGTCTGGACCCAACTCTCCCCCTCGCTCCGGATCCCTGGAGCTGCGACATTTCGCGGAGATTCTGTCAAAGACATGAATGAGCATCAACTGAAGCTCACACGTGTTACTACTGAGGCGACGAGAATCTTTCATTTTAACTCCACGTTTATTGAATGAATGTAATTTTAATTCCCGCGGCCGCGGTGGGACTCGAACTCGGGCAATAATGTCGCTTCTCATTCCGTCCGGAGACGCTTCCAGCCTTCGGCACCGCCCGGGGAGTAGAGGCCACTGGGAGATGTTTCTCTGTCAGATGTAACTAGGACCAGAAGAAGCCCGCGGACTCTTCCTGTACTGAGAGCATGCAATCCCGTGGGAGGGGGCGGTGAGGGAGCGCCGCGCTGTGGGAGGGGGCGGTGAGGGAGCGCCGCGCTGTGGGAAGGGCGGTGAGGGAGCGCCGCGCTGTGGGAGGGGCGTATGGAGCGCCTGTACTGAGGGAACGCCGCGCTGTGGGAGGGGCGGTGAGAGAGCGCCGCGCTGT